>NC_064626.1:601975366-602275366 GCF_023864275.1 Schistocerca cancellata
TCTTTTCCATACTCAACAGGTAAAAAAATTATCATTTGGGTAACAAATAAGATCATGACTTAAGGTAAATATAATTAAATAAATATGAATTAGGCCTACTTAAAATATGGACAACAAGCAGTTCAAAAGAAGAGAATCAAACCTTTTCAAATGTGGTACTGCAGAAAAGTGCTGAAGATTGTATGGATAGAGAAAATAGTAAATGAGGAGGAACTGAATCAAATTGTGGGGAAAAAAACAAATGTATGGCACAAACTGACAATGAGAAAGGATTTGTTGGTAGGACACAGCCTGAGATGTCAAGAAAGTATCAACTGGGTAATGGAAGAAGTGTGTGGGGAGGGGGGGGGGGGTGGTAAAAATCAGAGGGCAAGACCAAGCCTTGAATATAGTATGCAGGTTCAAATAGATGTATGTTGCAGTGTTGTGCAGAAATGAAAACTTGCAAAAGATAACTTGAATGGAGAGTTGCACCAACCCAGTCTTTCAACTGAAGACCACACCAGCAACAAAAACATTGAAATAAGGGAACAGAGCACTAATAACATCACAGTAACAAAATAAGCAGTGTTCAATGAAAAGTATTTTTTGTTATATAAGTGGTATTGTTTTAAATGAATGAACACTAGAATTCAGAAGGAATGTAAATAACTCGTCATCAGTGAAAGTAATTTTGGATTGGCAATCAATAAGAATAAACCACTATTAACAAGACATATGTTCAACATATGGCATCTTGTTCTCATCAGCAGCCTGAAAACGTAAACTTCGTTTACACGACAAGTAACAACACAGGTGTGTTAACAATGTTCCTGCACAATAATATTAGTGTAGTGTATCAAAACTAGTCGCCCTACGGTATTATTACCAATCTCTGACGACTGAGGTAGTGAGGGCAGAAAGAAAATAAGATATTCGGAAGGTATTCAACGACAGCATGTTACGGCCGCTAAAAACGGGATGTGCTCCAGCATGATTAAGCTGTTTATATTCCCTAAGCAAAAAATTGCGAACTTTCAGATCTAGTGGGTGATTTTATGACATCCAACAACATTACAAGTACCGTATGAATTTCAGAACTCTTTACTTCGTCAAGCGAAATTGTGGTATAGAACGTGATAAAAGGCATGTCGCTTTACGAATTTCTGGTAATCCTTGGAGTGTTTCAACAAAATTAAAAGGCCGTCAAGGTATATGTCCTGAATGATTTGATCGTAATGCATTCAAACACAATCAGAAATCAAACATTAATACAGCGCATACTACTATCACATAGTTGCTAAACTCTCGTTCTTCGAAAATCAGGAACGTCGATGTATAGTTTGTCATTAATATTTGATAATTTTTGCAAAAAAAGTTAAAAATCTTCCAAATTTGCCCCTGATACGATCATGGAAGCGCTGCCTCACGTACAGATCTTGTAACAAGCTACTGCTCAAGATCACAGACTTTTGAAGCTACAATACACTAGTTCTTTTCTAGACTATTCGCAACACATAACCTCAAAATTAATAGTGTTACCTTTAAAATTTTTAATCACTAGTTTCTTGGCAGCACCGGGCTTTGTTGTGACTAGCGACGCCTTGTTTACTCCATTCTGATTTGACAGAGCTGAGAAGTTAGCTCTCTTCTGGTTATTCGTTGTTGTGTCATTCATAGTTCTTTCCTCCTCCTCCACCTCCTCCAGTTTCAATTTCTTACTTATGTTATCACTGTCAGTGGTTGTTTTTTTTCTTTTGGGGCTCACACGGTCCTCGGCCTGCTGGGCTTCATGAACATGAATCCTTGTGTAACTTGACATAGAAATGCATGACACGGCCGGAGCCTCGCAAGTAGTTCTTATTTCAAACTGTAACCTATTAACTTGACACAATCACAAACGCCATTCTTCTCAAAGACGAATCTGAATAACCTAATAACTGCATTAGATGGTAAAATCAATGATTATATAAATTTCTGTAGTCTTTGGGTCCACACAAACTTTGCACCTCACTATTTAGTTCACCTCACTCCAAGAAGGTGACACTAGTAATCAAAGAATTGTCTTGTACACATGAATACCAAAGACGCACCACGGTATTGTATGCCGATCGCACAGATGGCAAACTGCCGCAACTGCGTTATTTCAGAGATAATAGGTAGCAAAATTAACTATCCGCAACTATACTCTGCAGATGACCGTGAACTACAACATAGAGTAAAATTATAACTATGCCCCCAACTAACAGTTTTGTTCCAGCATCAGTCCCGACGGAACATGGGAAGAATGACGATCACAAATTTGTGACTATACTGAAATCGTTGTCTGCATTCGCGCGGGCTCTATATAAAGAAATTCGTACGTGCGTGAAAGTCGTGTGTTATGGAAGATCAACGTCAAAACTGATTTTACTTCTATTTTGTTGGTACTTCTCAACCATGAAAGTCGGTTATTTAAATATCTGCTAAGTTCACTACCCACTGCAAATCGAATTTCTCCGAGAACGTGGTTGACTTAAATGGTTCAAATGGCTCTAAGCACTATGGGACTTAACATCTGAGGTCATGAGTCCCCTAGACTTAAAACTAATTAAATTATCTAAACTAAGGACATCACACACATCTATGCCCGAGGCAGGATTCGAACCTGCGACTGTAGCAGCACCGCGGTTCCGGACTGAAGCGCCTAGAACCACGGGGTCACAATGGCCGGCGTGGATGACTTACCTGTGCATAGCTATAGCCTATTGAAATGCTACAGTATGGATCTGATATGTTCGATCAATAATTCATGTATTTCAATATTTGCATTACTGTTGGAAAACTGTCAGTATAGTTGTAAAAATGTAAAACAGTTGGCACCACATGTTGTTGCGGTCTTCAGTCCAGAGACTGGTTTGATGCAGCTCTCCATGCTACTCTATACTGTGCAAGCTTCCTCATCTCCAAGTATCTACTGCAACCTACATCATTCTGAATCTGCTTAGTGTATTCATAGATTGGTCTCCCTCTACAATTTTTACCCTTCACACTGCCCTCCAATACTAAATTAGTGATCCCTTGATGCCTCAGAGCATGTCCTACCAACCAGTTTCTTCTTCTAGTCAAGTTGTGCCACAAATTCCTCTTCTCCCGAATTCTATTCAGTACCTTCTCATTAGTTACATGATCTACCCATCCAAACTTCAGCATTCTACTGTAGCACCACATTTCGAAACCCTCTATTCTCTTCTTGCCTAAACTATTTATCGCCCAAGTTTCACTTCCATACATGGCTACACTCCATACAAATACTTTTCAGAAAAAACTTCCTGACACTTAAATTTATACTCAATGTTAAGAAATTTCTCTTCTTCAGAAGTCCCTCAACATGCAGACTAATCTTACATTCACAGAAAGAACCACAATCCACCATTTAAAAACTGATCCCAGCCTCATAATCCCACTTCCTGACAAAGGCTCCACCACAGTTATTTTAAACTGCAAGGATTACCTGGCAGAAGGTTTCTGCCAGCTGACAGATTCATCCACCTATAAACCATGCCACAGTAAACCCATTTCAGAATTCCAGCAGGATCGTTGACACATCCCAGAACCTCTACCCAGAGTCTATCTCTCTCCTCAACTATACCACTCACTGCACCACTATCTTCTACTGTTGTTGTTGTGGTCCTCAGTCCCGAGACTGGCCTGATGCAGTTCTCCATGCTACTCTATCCTGTGCAAGCTTCTTCATCTCCCAGTACCTACCGCAACCTACATCCTTCTGAATCTGTAGTGTATTCATCTCTTGGTCTCCCTCTACGATTTTTACCCTCCACGCTGCCTTCCAATACTAAATTGGTGAGCCCTTGATGCCTCAGAACATCTCCTACCAACCGATCCCTTCTTCTAGTCAAGTTGTGCCACAAACTTCACTTCTCCCCAATCTTATTCAATACTTCCTCATTAGTTATGTGATCTACCCATCTAATCTTCAGCATTCTTCTGTAGCACCACATTTCGAAAGCATCTATTCTCTTCTTCTCCAAACTATTTATCGTCCATGTTTCACTTCCATACATGGCTACACTCCATACAAATACTTTCAGAAATGACTTCCTACTTAAATCTATACTCGATATTAACCAATTTCTCTTTTTCAGGAACGCTTTCCTTGCCATTGCCAGTATACATTTTATATCCTCTCTACTTCGACCATCATCAGTTATTTTGCTCCTCAAATAGCAACTACTTTAAGTGTCTCATTTCCTAATTAAAAATTCCCTTGGCATCACCTGATTTAATTCGACGACATTCCATTATCCTCGTTTTGCATTTGTTGATATTCATCTTATATCCTCCTTTCAAGACACTGTCGATTCCATTGAACTGTTCTTCCAGGTCCTTTGCTGTCTCTGAGAGAATTACAATGTCATCGGCAAACTTCAATTATTTTATTTTATTCTCCATGGTTTTTAATTCCTACTACAAAATTTTTCTTTAGTTTCCTTCACTGCTTGCTCAATATACAGATTGAATAACATCGGGGATAGGCTACAACCCTATCTCACTCCCTTCCCCACCACTGCTTCCCTTTCATGCCACTCAACTACTATAACTGCCATCTGGTTTCTGTACAAATTGGAAATTGCCTTTCGTTACCTGTATTTTACCTCTGCCACCTTCAAAATTTGAAAGAGAATATTCCAACCAACACTGTCAAAAGCTTTCTCTAAGTCTACAAATGCTAGAAACGTAGGTTTGTCTTTCCTTAAGCTGTCTTCTATGAAAAGTTTTAGGGTCAGTATTGCCTCATGTGATCCACCATTTATACGGAATCCAAACTGATCTTCCCCAAGATCAGCTTCTATCAGTTTTTCCATTTGTATGTAAAGAATTCGTGTTAGTAATGTGCAGCCGTGACTTATTAAACTGGTAGTTTGGTACTTTTCACACCTGTCAAGACCTGCTTTCTTTGGGATTGGAATTACTATATTCTTCTTGAAGTCTGATGGTATTTCGCCTGCCTCATACATCTTGCTCACCAGATGGTACAGTTTTGTCATGGCTGGCTCTCCCAAGGCTATCAGTAGCTCTAATGGAATGTTGTCTACTCTTGGGGCCTTGTTTCGACATAGGTCTTTCATTGCCGTGTCAAACTCTTCCCACGGTATCATATCTCCCATTTCATCTTCATCTACATCCTCTCCCATTTCCATAATATTGTCCTCCAGTACATCGCCCTTGTATAGACGCTTTATATACTCCTTCAACCTTCCTGCTTTCCCTTCTTTGCTTAGACCTGGTTACCCATCTGAGCTCTTGATATTTATACAAGTGGTTCTCTTTTCTCCAGAGGTCTCTTTAATTTTCTTGTAGGCAGTATCTATCTTACCCCTAGCAATATATGACTCTACATCCTTGCATTTGTCCTCTAGCCATCCCTGCTTAGTCATTTTTGCACTTCCTGCTGATCTCACTTTTTAGACATTTGTGTTCCTTTTCGCTCGCTTTATTTAAGGCATTTTTATATTTTCTCCTTTCATGAATTAAATTCAATACTTCTTCTGTTATCCAAGGATTTCTACGAGCCCTCGTCCTTTTACCTACTTGATCCTATGCTGTATTCACTATTTCATCTCTCAAAGCTACCCATTCTTCTTCTACTGTATTTCTTTGCCCCATTCTTATCAATCGTTCCCTGATGCTCTCTCTGAAACTCTCTACAACTTCTGGTTTTTTCAGTTTATCCAGGTCCCATCTCCTTAAATTCTCACCTTTTTGCAGTTTCTTCAGTTTTAGTCTGCAGTCAGAGACCACACATGCTCCTGGAAATCACATACAATTTAAAACCTGGTTCCTAAATCTCTGCCTTACCATTATATAATGTATCTGAAACCTTCCAGGCCTCTTCCATGTATACAGTGTTCTTTCATAGTTCCTAACCCAAGTCCTGGCGATGATTAAGTTGTGCTCTGCGCAAAATTCTCTTTCATTCCTTACCCTCATTCCATATTCACCTACTACTTTTCCTTCTCTTCCTTTTCCTACTATCGAATTCCAGTCACCCATGACTATGAAATTTTCGTCTCCTCTCATTGTCTGAATTATTTTTTTTTTATCTCGTCATGCATTTCTCCAATCTCTTCATCATATACAGAGCTAGTTGGCATATAAACTTGTACTACAGTGGTAGGCATGCGCTTCGTGTCTGCCTTGGCTGCAATAATGCATTCACTATGCTGTTAGTAGTATCTTACCTATGCTCCAAGTATTTTATTCATTATTAGGCCTACTCCTGCACTATCCCTATTTCATTTTGTATTTATAGCCCTGTATTCACCTGACCAATCCTGTATTCACCACATATGACATCAGAAATAAGAGGTCATACAGTAGAGCTACTAGAATCTTCAGAGGATTGCATATTATGTTTGTCTTTAAGACGTTCTTCCAGATGAAAATCAGTAGAAACATAACTTAATAAGGATGGGAATTAAACATGAAAATTCTAATATTTTGTGAAATATCACTGCAATTGCATAGCATGTGGTCGTTCTAGAGCACTTGAGAATTTCAAATGATCGTAGACTCAAAAGAAGCAGAGTAAAGATAATGGAAATGCAGAAGGAAACAGACTCATTATATAGAAAGTCAGATAACGTTTGTGAAAGTTTATTTATGAATAGGAAGTGATAACAGATGAAATTAAGCTTGGGAAAAATGAAATTTTATGCACATAGAAAAAAGCAGCATTGATATTAAAGACCTCAAAGATGTCATAGGTATAAATAAATGAAGAAAAATAAAAACGTAACTAAGCATCTTTTAAAGAGAAAGCGAGATTCAGAAGAAAACTATAACAGGCATATGACAGAGTACACTGAATTAAACAAGACCATTCAGGAATATCAGTAAGAGGATGTGAGAAGCTACAATGGGATTTTTGTTATGGCAAACAAATTTAAACATCTAAATTGTGAAGATAAAGAAAAACAGAATATTAGGTTGGGAAGGCAATACATATCATCATTTAAGATGGTAGACGAAAAAGTAACTAACAACAGAGGGAAAGTGATAATGACATTCGAAAATTTCATTCAATATTTGTTGACAAGATTATATGTAAACCGTATTGTTAATAATGTAAATAAATGTGTGCTGGAAATTATGTCAGATGAGATATGTAAAATTGTTCAAGGTATAATGAAAGGAAAGGTGACTAGAGATGATGGTGCTTCAACAGAAATTATTAAACCTTAAAAGTAATGAGATAAAAGTAATTTTCAAAATTAATTACAGAATATCTTTCAGTCAAAGTACTTGTCATAACTATTTTAATATTGTAATGCTGTGTTGACACTGCTCCGACCAGTCACATGTGATTTGCCATGTATGACTTTTTACCTCAACTTTTGCATGCAGTTAGACATGACAAGAAAGCTCTTAGTTTAGAAATGGAGGTTGAAGAGGTAGCCACTCTGTTTTCCCATAATGCACATTGTCATAAAAAGCAAAAAGCAAATGGACAGTACTGGATAACACTATGTTCTTGGAACGCACCACAAAAGGTGCATTGTGTTTGCATTACAAGTATTTGTGCAAACACAATGGCAATGTGTTCTCTTGGACATGTTTGAAAGAACAGACACCTTGTTTAATGCAGTGGCCATAGGACGAAATGTTCGCCTCGTTTGAACATTTGGTCATATGGCCACTGGATTAAACAGGGTGTCTGTTCTTTTGAACATGTCTGAAAGAACACACACACACAAATATATATATATATATAAAACTACCATTTACTCTTCTCTTAGATCCTTAATCAGCCATTAATTGTGTCTCCCTCCACCAGTGATTTTCAGGTTTTCATTGGTGTCATGTCCATTCTAGTAGTGCAGTAAAGATCAATAAAGCACAACTGACAAATCCTTCCTTATTTCTCATTGTATGTGAGTGGACATCAGTATTTTTTCCAATCCAATCAAGAACAGTGTAAATAGCAATATGTATAGCGATTGCTGCATCAAAGTACATCAATCACATCATGATGATGAGCAACGTGGGTTCATGCTTGCATCTTAGGACGTACAGTAACGACGTGTTCCGTTAATTTCAAGCTTCAACTTCGCTTTGCAATTCTCGGGATGTAACTGACATATTGTGAAGCAATCAACAAAATTCGTTTGGTGATTTAAAAAAAGCTTCAACTTCGCCTTGCAATTCTCGGGATGTAACTGACATATTGTGAAGCAATCAACAAAATTCGTTTGGTGATTTAAAAAAAATCCATTTAAAAAAACATAAGATTGCATTCAAAATAATATTTGTTTACATTCTAGACTGTCTCATAGCATTTACTTTCATGAGCTCCCTCAGACACCCATGAAAGTCGTTTTTTTAATACCTATTGCTGTTCTAAAGATGTTTGCACTAAACCGTTTAAGTGGCCTGCACTATACAGGGTGGTCCATTGATAGTCACTGGGCCAAATATCTCACGAAATAAGCATCAAACGAAAAAACTACAAAGAACGAAACTTGTCTAGGTTGAAGAGGGAAACCAGATGGCGCTATGGTTGGTCCGCTAGATGGCGCTACCATAGGTCAAACGGATATCAACTGCGTTTTTTAGGTAGGGACCCCCATTTTTATTACATATTCGTGTAGTACGTAAAGAAATATGAATATTTTAGTTGGACCACTTTTTTCGCTTTGTGATAGATGGCGCTATAATAGTCACAAACGTATAAGTACGTGGTATCACGTAAAATTCCTCCAGTGCGGACGATATTTGCTTCGTAATACATTACCCGTGTTAAAATGGACCGTTTACCAATTGAGGAAAAGGTCGATATCGTGTTGATGTATGGCTATTGTGATCAAAATGCCCAACGGGCGTGTGTCATGTATGCTGCTCGGTATCCTGAACTACCGTTCGCCAGATAGTTGCGTTATTTAAGGAAACAGGAAATGTTCAGCCACATGTGAAACGTCAATCACGACCCCTGCAACAAATGATGACGCCCAAGTAGGTGTTTTAGCTGCTGCCGCGGCTAATTCACACATCAGTAGCAGACAAATTGCGCGAGGATCGGGAATCTCAAGAACGTCGGTGTTGAAAATGCTACATCAACATCGATTGCACCCGTACCATATTTCTATGCACCAGGAATTGCATGGTGACGACTTTGAACGTCGTGTACAGTTCTGCCACTGGGCACAAGAGAAATTACGGGACAATGACAGATTTTTTGCACGCGTTCTATTTAGCGACGAAGCGTCATTCACCAACAGCGGTAACGTAAACCGGCATAATATGCACTATTGAGCAACGGAAAATCCACGATGGCTGCGACAAGTGGAACATCAGCGACGTTGGCTGGTTAATGTATGGTTCGGCATTATGGGCGGAAGGATCATTGGCCCCCATTTTATCGATGGCAATCTAAATGGTGCAATGTATGCTGATTTCATACATAATGTTCTACCGATGTTAGTACAAGATGTTTCACTGCATGACAGAATGGTGACGTACTTACAACATGATGGATGTCCGGCACATAGCTCGCGTGCGGTTGAAGCGGTATTGAATAGCATATTTCATGTCAAATTTCATGTCAAGTGGACTGGTCGTCGAAGCACCATACCACGGCCCGCACGTTCACCGGATCTGACGTCCCCGGATTTCTTTCTGTGGGGAAAGTTGAAGGATATTTGCTATCGTGATCCACCGACAACGCCTGACTACACGCGTCAGCGCATTGTCAATGCATGTGCGAACATTACGGTAGGCAAACTACTCGCTGTTGAGAGGAATGTCGTTACACGTATTGCCAAATGCATTGAGGTTGACGGACATCATTTTGAGCATTTATTGCATTAATGTGGTATTTACAGGTAATCACGCTATAACAGCATGTGTTCTCAGAAATGATACGTTCACAAAAGTACATATATCACATTGGAACAACCGAAATAAAATGTTCAAACGTACCTACGTTCTGTATTTTAATGTAAAAAAACCTACGTGTTACCAACTGTTCGTCTAAAATTGTGAGCCATATGTTTGTGTCTATTACAGCGCCATCTGTCACAAAGTGAAAAAAGTGGTCCAACTAAAACATACATATTTCTTTACGTATTACACGAATATGTAATGTAAATGGGGGTTCCTATTTTAAAAAAACGCAGTTGATATCCGTTTGACCAATGGCAGCGCCATCTAGCGGGCCAACCATAGCGCCATCTGGTTTCCCCCCTCAAGCTAGGCAAGTTTCGTTCTTTGTAGTTTTTCCGTTTGACGCTTATTTCGTGAGATATTTGGCCCAGTCACGATCAATGGACCACCCTGTATACAGGGTGTTACAAAAAGGTACGGCCAAACTTTCAGGAAACATTCCTCACACACAAAGAAAGAAAATATGTTATGTGGACATGTGTCCGGGAACGCTTAATTTCCATGTTAGAGCTCATTTTAGTTTCGTCAGTATGTACTGTACTTCCTCGATTCACCGCCATTTGGCCCAATTGAAGGAAGGTAATGTCGACTTCGGTGCTTGTGTTGACATGCGACTCATTGCTCTACAGTACTAACATAAAAGCACATCAGTACGTAGCATCAACAGCTTAGTGTTCATCACGAACGTGGTATTGCAGTCAGTACAATATTTACAAATGCAGAGTTGGCAGATGCCCATTTGATGTATGGATTAGCACGGGGCAATAGCCGTGGCTCGGTACGTTTGTATCGAGACAGATTTCCAGAACGAAGGTGTCCTGACAGGAAGTAGTTCGAAGCAATTGATCGGCGTCTTAGGGAGCACGGAACATTCCAGCCTATGACTCGCGACTGGGGAAGACCTAGAACGACGAGGACACCTGCAATGGACGAGGCAATTCTTCGTGCAGTTGAAGATAACCCTAATGTCAGCGTCAGAGAAGTTGCTGCTGTACAAGGTAACGTTGACCACGTCACTGTATGGAGAGTGCTACGGGAGAACCAGTTGTTTCCGTACCATGTACAGCGTGTGCAGGCACTATCAGTAGCTGATTGGCCTCCACAGGTACACTTCTGCGAATGGTTCATCCAACAATGTGTCAATCCTCATTTCAGTGCAAATGTTCTCTTTACGGATGAGGCTTCATTCCAACGTGATCAAATTGTAAATTTTCACAATCAACATGTGTGGGTTGACGAGAATCCGCACGCAATTGTGCAATCACGTCATCAACACAGATTTTCTGCGAATGTTTGGGCAGGCATTGTTGGTGATGTGTGTTGGGCCCCATGTTCTTCCACCTACGGTCAATGGCGCACGTTATCATGATTTCATATGGGACACTCTACCTGTGCTGCTAGAACATGTGCCTTTACAAGTACGACACAACATGTGGTTCATGCACGATGGAGCTCCTGCACATTTCAGTCGAAGTGTTCGTACGCTTCTCAACAACAGATTCGGTGACCGACGGATTGGTAGAGGCGGACCAATTTCATGGCCTCTACGCTCTCCTGACCCCAACCCTCTTGACTTTCATTTATGGGGGCATTTGAAAGCCCTTGTCTACGCAACCACGGTACCAAATGTAGAGACTCTTCGTGCTCGTATTGTGGACGGCTGTGATACAATACGCCATTCTCCAGGGCTGCATCAGCGCATCAGTAATTCCATACGACGGAGGGTGTATGCATGTATACTCGCTAACGGAGGACATTTTGAACATTTCCTGTAAAAAAATGTGTTTGAAGTCACGCTGGTACGTTCTGTTGCTGTGTGTTTCCATTCCATGATTAATGTGATTTGAAGAGAAGTAATAAAATGAGCTCTAACATGGAAAGTAAACGTTTCTGGACACATGTCCACATAACATATTTTCTTTCTTTGTGTGTGAGGAATGTTTCTTGAAAGTTTGGCCGTACCTTTTTGTAACACCCTGTATATTCGTCTGTCCACGTGTAAGTGATGTTATGTCAGCAATGTGTAACAGGCCAGGAATTTGTGTCGATTGGGAAGTGCGCTCAGATGGCCAAGGCAGTTAAGGCATCAGCTCGCATGAAGAGGGAAATCTAAGTTTGAGTCCTGGTCCAGCACTAATTTTCATCTGTTACCATTGATATTTTTCAGTCCCCAGATGCAGCTAACATCAACAAAACCTTTGAACAATAACAAGTCTTACAATTTCGTAAGAATGCCTGTGAAATCTATTCATCAACTGTACAACTTATAAACTATCAAATTGAAGAAATGGATACAGATTTTCACCAGAACATGTGCCCAGAAGAGAAACTCATGCTCACCTTAATCTATTTAGGTGCAATTGCTGTAATTATCTTTCTGTACCCACAGGAGAACATAGACTGAAGCGCCAAAGAAACTGGTACAAGCATATGTATTCAAATACATGTAAGTGTAAACAGACAGAATACGGCGCTGAGGTCGGCAACGCCTATGTAAGACAACAAGTATCTGGCGCAGCTGTTAGATCGATTACTGCTGCTACAACGGCAGGTTATGAAGATTTAAGTGAGTTTGAATGTAATGTTATAGTCGTCGCACGAGCGATGAGGGACAGCATCTCCGAGGTAGCAATGAAGAGGGGCTTTTCGTGTACAACCATTTCACGAGTATACCATGAATATCAAGAATCCAGTAAAACCAGTAAAACACCAAATCTCCGACATGGCTGCGGCCGGAAAAGGATCCTACAAGAAAGGGACCAATGATGACTGAACAGAATCGTTCAACGTTACAGAACTGCAGCCCTTCCGCAAACTGCTGCTCATTTCAATGCTGGGCCATAACCAAGTGTCAGTGTGCGAACCATTCAACGAAACATCATCCATATGGGCTTACAGAGCCGAAGGCCCACTCGTGTAGCCTTGATGACTGCACGGCACACAGGTTTACGCCTCGCCTGGGCCCATCAAGGCCGCCATTGGGCTATTGATGACTGGAAACATGTTGCCTGGTCGGACGAGTCTCGTTTCAAATTGTATCGAGCGGATGGACATCTGTGAGTGTGGAGACTACCTCATGAATCCATGGGTCCTGCGTGCCAGCAATGGACTTTTCAAGCTGGTTGAGACTCTGTAATGGTGTGGGGCTCGTGCAGTTGGAGTGATATGGGACCCCCTGATACATATAGTTACGACTCTAACAGGTGACACATACATTAGCATTCTGTCTGATCACCCATATCCATTCATGTCCATTGAGCATTCCGACAGACTTGGGCAATTCCAGCAGGACACTGCGACACCCCACACGCCCAGAGTTGTTACAGAGTCTCTTCAGAAACACTCCTCTGTTTTTAAATAAGTCCGCTGGCCACCATACTCCCCGGACATGAACATTGTTGAGCATATCTGGGATCCCTTGCAGCATAATGTTCAGAAAAGATCTCCACTCTCTCGTACTCTTACAGATTTATGAACAGCCATGGAGGATTCCTGGTGTCAGTTCTCTCCAGCACTACTTCAGACATTAGTCGAGTGCATGCCACATCATGTTGCAGCACTTCTGTGTGCTTGCAGGGGCCCTACACGATATTAGGCAGGTGTACCAGTTTCTTTGGCTCTTCAGTCTAGTAAAGAAATGTAATAATACCTTTTACATATTAGTATACATAATAGATTTCACTATTTTAATTACATTAATCAACAGAGAAAGTGCAAAATAATTCTTAGTTATATCTTTTTGTGAAGGCTCAGATTAAAAAAAAATTCTCTACTTACATTGGCTTTTCCATACAACACAAAATAACAAAATCCATTTGTATGTTTACTTACATGTGTTAATGCAAAAAAAATCTATGAAATAATTCATTGTCCTTAGAATCTTGCAGAATAGTGTCTGGGGATACAGCAGAATGCTCAAACGAGGGTTCGCTACTCAGTGCCCCGCTGCATATAGTGATAACTACGATCTCGATGGTATGATCAACTCTTGGTAGCAGTATCACTATTTACACTCCTCTGGGAACTGGGATGCGGCACATGTTGTCGATGGTAGTTGTGAAAATCTGTTTGAGACTTACAATGTTGAATCGGTTTTATCAATTCTTTTGATGCGATTATACATTGCAATTGCAAACATGATGAAGATGCAAAGTTTATATGCTCCACAACCTATCTAATGATACACGTTTATTCTTTGTTTTTTATAATTATTCCTTGGCTTCGTCTTTCGATTTTTTTCTGTGGTTTTTGTGTGTCTGTGTATGGTACATCATATTATTAAACGTTGCCAATAAAATGAACACTTTTAAACAGCAGCATTTTTGGTTACCCCAACGTGATCTAAGGCCTTTAACCGACGTACAATGCTGCTCCAAACAGAAAACACAAAACACTGTGCCAACTGCGCGGTTCACCTTCTGCATATTGAACCGTAATACTGCAATGCAGGACCCCCACCAAATGTAGGTGTGCCTACAAGTGTACTTATTTACCTTGTCAAGGTCAAACAACCACCATTCTGTCAACAAAACCCAGTCTTGTGTCTTGCACAATTGGAGAACCAATTTGTGCTATCTCACACGACTGTTGATGAAACAAAGCCCAATTACATTGTCACTGCATTGGATGAAGATGTGGGCTATGGAAGTACAGGACATTTTGGCTTCACCGCCAAGTATCGATCGTAATCAACCATTAAAAATGCCTTAATCAACTGTCGCAGTCCGAAACAAAACACCTACAAAAGTTACTTCGTACCAGTGAGTTACTCTAGCAAATAACCCCATCAACAAAGATATTCCATGGAACATCTGACAGTTTCGCCGACCACCAGATGCCCAGAAGATACTTACAGTATACGCTGGTGATCTTGATGCACTTGCACAAAGTGCAGAAAGTATCACAGAGATGTACCTGTCCACACGCGTGGCAACTATTTGCCCACAGTCAGACAATACTTCCGCATCATTGCAAGGACGAATCACTGAACTTATTGCGCAAGTCGCTGCCCTGCAAACATAGTGTTCAATCCGCCAGTCACAGCGCCACTGCTCGCCAAGAACATGCCACCGATTGCCTTCAACCACAAAAGTTTGTTGGTTCCACAGCGGTTTGACTCTGGTGGGTGGAAATTCTGTCCCTCATGTAGGATGGGAATCGTGCACAGAAATCAGAAATAATGGCGGCTGGCTCTTTAAAAGGCAGCCATTGGCTGTTTGTCACAGAGGCCTACACAAAACTACAGTTGCTAGTGGTTACAGGTGCCACAGTATCATTGACCTATCTTCCCATCTGCTTCGCCACAGAAGTGATGACTGTCTCCTCTTTGCTGCCAATGTCTCTACTATCCAGACATATGATTGTGCGAATAGAAACAAGTACTGTATCACTGTAAGAGACACAGAGGGGACTGAGTGTGCTGGGGCTTACCCCTCTTCACTACTGTCGGCACCACATCATCATAACATGACTGTGCTTAACATACAAAGGACTGCGCCATAATTTAAGAATGAAATTAAAAATTAAAATAATTTTTCCAAAATTTGTCAGTGTATGCTTAAGTGTGTTAATGTTAACATTGTGAAGTCTCAGAATGATGAAATGAATATGTTACACAACCTTAAGAGAAAAATAAGTGCTGCTGAATAATAAAACTAGGAAGCTAAAAATTGGTCAGAATATGCAATAATTAAAAGTTACAACTGTCAACGCGATCAGAGCAATATTTGGGTTAAAACTGGCATTTTTACGAAAAACTGAAGCTGGAAATGTGTATGTAGCTTCAGTTTCATGTAAAAACATTAAAAATGTGACATCAAAAAGCTACCACTATTATTTTTCAAGTTATTTACTAAAAACCAAATTTGGAACGAAAGCGTCCTTATTCAAGGTAGATTAAATATCATTTGTGTTTATAATAGAAAGTACTAGTTAGAGCGCTCGATTACATTCATGAAATAATACAGCTGTATTATAAGTGACAATGGCTACAATGAATCTTAAAGAGGCAGTGGAGAAGTCATGTTCTACTTTTGGTTCAGTTCTAAAAATTCTAGCTGGCAAAGTTTAAATGCAGTGGAGCTAAAATTTTTCAGTAACTGAGGCAAACTGAAGTCTTTTTGCACAAAATTTAAGAAGATTGCAAATTGTTTAACGACAGAGCTGTTAGTGGCTATGTATCCAAGAAAGGGGCCATTTAAATACTGCTACCTGTGCCTAGGGTGGTTGACAGCAAATGTTTCATTTTGTGGTCCTTTGTGTTCCTATATAAATACAGCCAGAGATGCAGTGGTATGACACACACTTTACACCAAGATATCAAACTGTCCATGTCAGTCAAAAGCCCACGTGTGTTATGCCTTGGATGATATCAGAGCTGGGCAGACTTGACTGTCTTCGGTAAAAATAGGAAGTTAACTCACAAGGACTGTATGTCGCCCTGGACTGTATAGTTTTCTTGGAGGTAACTGTTTGTGTGCCACCTGTAGTACTGACAAAACAGGACAGCAAGTGGCGAGATTATTTTCCACTTTGAAGGCGAGCAGTTACTTGGAGCTTCCCGTAGAAGTTGCCTCTGAATTGTTAATAGTGCTGTTTCTGAAAGGGACATTAGTTACAATTTAAAACTTATATTTGGTGCAAGTGAACTTTTACAGAACGTATCAATCAGTTAAAAGTCAAAACTTTTATTTATAGTCACAGTCCATGATCCCACTAAGTGAATAGCAAGTAGGTACATTTTCTTTCAGTGAGCACAAAGAGTAATGCGGACTTGCAGACTGGAATTATGGTCAATATGTGCTCCATTGCTTTCTTGGTTGACCGCTAAAATGGTTTTCAGGCTCTTGTAGGAAATGAAGGTTAGTGGAAAGCAAGCTCAGACAATTTAAGAGTCTTTTCATAGCGACATAACGAAGTAACGACCATCTGATCATTACCTGCCGCTTCACGATTTGACAGTGTTATTAAACTCAAGCCTCTGTCACAATTCTGACTGGCAGTTCCTTATGGCAGATGTGGTGCAGCCTATTCTCAGAGTAGTCTTTCTGTTATTTTACGGATTGCTACTGGTTCTTCATCATCGACACCTCTTCGACACTACCACTAACTTAGTCAGCCATGGACGTTTATGCTGTGTTGAAGACACTGCTGCAGGTGAGGCTCCATATTTAGAATTTTTCAAGCTGTTTCCAGCTATCCACGCTAACGCCGGTATAGCACTCGACAGTGCATTACATACTAATTATTCCAGTACCAGTGATTCACGCTCGATTTCGTCACTCAGCACCAGAGAAATTGAAACTAGCGAAGTAAGACTATTCCTACATACTCGCTCATGGAATTTGCCGCCTGTTGAGTGTTAACTGGGCCTTACCTCTGCACACAGTTGCTAATGGATGGCACCCATATGGTTGTTATAGACAGCTTAACGCCAGAACTATTCCTGGCCATTATGTAGTCCACGAACATTGAAGATTTTGTATCCTAGATCCACAGAAAACACATCTTTCCCATGTTAGTACATATGTTTTAATCAAATATCCGTAGTTCCAGAAGACATAATTAAAACCGCTGTCTAACATTATTCAGTCTCTTCGAATTTACTAGGATGCCATTTAATTGATGCGATCCTGCGCAAACCTTCTAGCACTTTTTGGACGAAGTCATGCATGATGTTGACTTCTGCTATGTCTTTGCTGATGATGGCTTGGTGCTGTCGAGCTCTGAAGTCTAATATCTGGAATACTTACACCAAGTATTTCCTCTCCTCCGTATGCACTGATTACTCATACACCTTTGAAGTGCTTATTTGCATCTGCAGAAGTCCATCCCCTGGGTTATACCATCAATGCCTAAGGAATATGGCCACCACAGGAGAAAGTAGAAGCCACAACCAACTCCCCCCAGCCTGTGACATTTCGTGAATTTTGACGAATCCTTGGCGTCTATTATTTCAATCGCTGTTTGGTGTGCAAACTTGCACTCTTGGCTGCTCCACTGAATGAACTCTTGTGAGGCTCACCAAAACTGGATGATAAAATGCTAGGGGCTACTGAAGCTGAGACACCTTTATAAAAGTGAAGATGACTATTGCTGAGGTACTTTTAGCACACCCTGTCATGAAAGCATCTCTCACTTTAATGGTTGATGTGTTTGCAACTGCAGCAGGTACTGTACTTCAGCAACGAGTAGACCAACACCGACAGCCCCTGACGTTCTTCAGCAAGCAGTCGTTTTCATTGCAGCCAAGTTGGTCAACATACACTACTGGCCATTAAAATTGCTACACCACGAAGATGACGTGCAACAGACGCGAAATTTAACCGACAGGAAGAAGATGCTGTGATATGCAAATGATTAGCATCTCAGAGCATTCGCACAAGGTTGCCGCCGGTGGCGACACCTACAACGTGCTGACATGAGGAAAGTTTCCAACCGATTTCTCATACACAAACAGCAATTGACCTGCGTTGCCTGGTGAAACGTTGTTGTCATGCCTCGTGCAAGGAGAAGAAATGTGTACCATCACGTTTCGGACTTTGATAAAGGTCGGATTGTGCCTATCGCGATTGCGGTTTATCGTATCCCGTTGGTCGAGATCCAATGACTGTTAGCAGAATGTGGAATCGGTGGGTTCAGGAGGGTAATATGGAACGCAGTGCTGGATCCCAACGGCCCCGTATCACTAGCAGTCGAGATGACAGGCATCTTATCCGCATGGCTGTAACGGATCGTGCAGCCACGTCTCGTTCCCTGAGTCAACAGATGGGAACGTTTGCAAGACAACAACCATCGGCACGAACAGTTCGACGACGTTTGCAGCAGCATGGACTATCAGCTCGGAGACCATGGCTGCAGTTACCCTTGATGCTGCATCACTGACAGGAGCGCCTGCGATGGTGTACTCAACGACGAACCTGGGTGCACGAATGGCAAAACGTCATTTTTTCGGAATGAATCCAGGTTCTGTTTACAGCATCATGACGGTCGCAGCCGTGTTTGGCGACATCGCAGTGAACGCACATTGGAAGCGTGTATTCGTCATTGCCATACTGGCGTATCACCTGGCGTGATGGTATGTGGTGCCATTGGTTACACGTCTCTGTCACCTCTTGTTCGCACTGACGGCACTTTGAACAGTGGGCGTTACATTTCAGATGTGTTATGACCCGTGGATCTACCCTTCATTCGATCCCTGCAAAACCCTACATTTCAGCAGGATAATGCATGACTGCATGTTGCAGGTTCTGTACGGGCCTTTCTGGATACAGAAAATGTTCGACTGCTGCCCTGGCCAGCACATTCTCCAGATCTCTCACCAACTGAAAACGTCTGGTCAATGGTGGCCGAGCAACTGGATCGTCACAATACATCAGTCACTACTCTCGATGAACTGTGGTATCGTGTTGAAGCTGCATGGGCAGCTGTACTTGTACACGCCATCCAAGCTCTGTTTGACTCCATGCCCAGGCGTATCAAGGCTGTTATTACGGCCAGAGGTGGTTGTTCTGGGTACTGTTTTCTCAGGATTTACGCCCCCAAATTGGGTGAAAATGTAATCACATGTCAGTTCTAGTATAATATATTTGTCCAATGAATACCCGTTTATCATCTGCATTTCTTCTTGGTGTAGCAATTGTAATGGCCAGTAGTGTATGATTGTGAGTTGTATGTTGAGTAAGCTTCCATCAACAATTCCGTCACTTGTTCGAAGGGCAATACTTTATGCTGGTAACTGACCACAAGATACTGATGTGTGCTTACTGTCAAAGACCTGATGAAGCATCGCCACATCAAATGCGCCACTTGGACTACATAGGGCAATTCACGGCTTACATATCCCATGTCGAGGGAGAAGTGAATTGTTCACAGCTGACGTAATTATGCTAATGCATGTTTAACCACATCAGAAATTGTATGTTCAGAAATGCTCTTAGGTATGGATGTGTGTGGCTTAAGAAATGTTGTGTCAGTTCTGAAACATAGCTTGAAGATTAATTCCTTTGAGTTTTGGTGTACGGCTTGACGTTTTTCTTCTCTCTCCAACGGTGTACAACAATGCTGGGGTGGCTGCAGCAGCTATTCCCTCTTCATGTTGACACCTTCTTCAAAAAGGTCCTTTTATAAATGCATGTACTCATCACATCGAGAGGTGGAGATTAGGAAGTAGCTCGGTAGGAGAATCAAAAGCTGCGACTTCTGAATGTTATAACTTTTGATTAACATGATACTGGGAGATTGCAGTTACCTATATATATATATCACGCCAGCTCAAGATACCAAGATTAGTGGAAATAGAGAAACACAATGAGGAACATAAAATTATTGATAGCTTAGCTTTCAATTTTCTGTCATTTTACCGAGATATGTTCGTACCTCCCCCCCCCAGCCCCCTCCCCCCACTGTATACTGACGTAATCCATATCACCGGACGTTAGCATACAATGGTGGTGCATTACACTATTTGCACCTTTTTTCTACTTTAAACTCTTGGCCTGTCAGTATACTGAGACCTTTGTACGTGACCATGTTATCTCATTTACTCCAGAACATGTTATTATGTAACATATATATCTAATTTTATTTAATGCACACTTTAAAAAATACTACTATTATTACTTCCAAATAGTTTAAGTTTTGTGTCAACAGGAGCATTTGAATTCGCAGTCCATAGTTTGATTATTGGAATCTAACAGCTGTTATTGCAGCATGGTCCAGTTCACGCATCTCATGGTACGTATAGTGTATGCAGACTTCAGTTTGTTAATGCTGTAGTTAAGTTGTGCTCTCCTTGTGTCTGCTAAAATTTCACTTATTTACTCGAAGTCAATAAAAGTGTTCAGCCCATTGCTGCAAGGTGGTGTTCAGAGGCTTGTGCATACTGGAACCCTCGATGATGTGGCGAGGATGTTCATCATTTGTGGCCCAGACATTTGTTCCTGTCGTAATCCACTTGTTTCAGTGGTTGAACCAGGCTATCAGCATCCTGAAGACACTTGAATTGCTTCAAGGTAAGTCTCTAATATCTTTATTCATTTCTGTACCCTTTCTGTGGTAGAATGTCTTGTCGATACTTGAGTCCACTGAGAGTATAAATGTTCGTTACTGCCCAACACTGGAACACATTTTTATGGGAACACATGGAATTACAGGTTTCAAACCTTCACAAAATGTTTGTAGCACATTCACAGTTATTAGTTCACATATCCAGTCCTGGAAAACATATTCATCTCTCCATTATGTCTTAGTTTTTACATTTCATCATTGTCAGAATGATGTAAGAATTCACATTTCAAAATATATTAACATGCTGGATTTGCACATTTCTTACTTCATATACATACATTTTCATATTGCATTTACATTTCTTTACATAAATATTGTACAAAAATTTATGTAAACTCTGTATAGAAATTAAATGTACAAGATAGTTAATATTACACACATTTCTTGTGATTTTATGTTATGTAACATTTTTCAGTTTTTGCATTAAATTTTTATTGCAGTTTGCTCTCAGGCAGTACTCTTTTGAACATTCATTTGCGAACAGTCTGTATTCATAATCTCATCTTACTTTAACATAATACATGTTGTCATTTTTTCAATCTCATTCTCCAGTATTGACAAAATATTTGCATACAACATTATCACATGATGCACATGAGTTTTGTGTTCACATGTCGCACTTGACATGAATATCCATTGTTACAGATGCTGAGGAAAGAAAGCTCCATAACTTGTAATCGCAATAAACCTATATAACTTCGTTTAGCTGTCTAGATGTCTGACAAGTTTACTAGGCTGTGTCTACTGTTGTCTACTGGTCTACAGGAAAAGTTAGGGAAGAAAGAAGCATTCATTTTTACTGTACTGCTGCAATCTTTTCATGAGATTCTGTTTAATAAATATCTGTGTAGGTAGAGCCCTTTTTTCCATACCACTATTTAAGTATACTAACTTATAGGCTCCCAGCTGATGAATATTTAATAAATAAATGGCCTTGCGATACAGTTTACCATAGTTGTCGATTTTAGATGAGTCCTGAGGTGTACTTGTCAAAATCAGTTTGGCACTGCTTGGTCCATAATCAGGGGTGGTTCGTCCATAGAAGATACCATAGAGCATCACTATTTAAAAACTGCTGTGGTATAAATTTTCTGAAAAGAGATACTAATCCAAGATATTCCTGCAACTGTTTCTTATTTTGAGGTTCACGGCATTGCTTGACAGCTTCGACCTTCCTGGGGTCTGGAAGTATTCCTTGAGGTGATATGCCCAAGGAATCTAACCCTTTCTTACTGAAATGTGACTTCATTAGGTTGGCTGCGAAGCTGCATTCTGAAAACGTGAGGCAGACACTACCGTCTGATTTGCTAACAGCAAAAAAAAGGTTACTGTATGTAGATGAAGATAGTTGTATTATTTCCCAGTTTAGTATTCTCTTGGCCTCTTTCCTCACAGCCTCCTTCTTTGCCCATGCAATGAGGTATGACGAAAAGCAGAAGGTTTCGTCTGAGTACACCTCCATTTTGTATTTGCATCCTTTGATTATGCCACGGTGTCGTTCGAAAACATGAGCATAATATTAAAAGCTCCTGGAATTCTTCCTTTTTGAAGCCAGCCATGGTGGTCGAGCGGTTCTAGGCGCTTCAGTCCAGAACTGCGCGACTGCTATGGTTGAAAGTTCGGTTCCTGCCTTGAGCATGGATGTTTGTGGTGTCCTTAGGTTGGTTAGGTTTAATTAGTTCTAAGTTCTGGAGGACTGATGACCACAGATGTTAAGTCCCATAGTGCTCAGAGCCATGTGTACCATTTTTTCCTTTTGTTCATCCATAAGACACACTGAGTCACTTACCTTGGCATGCAAGGTCTCAGAGCCTGTTTCCTTTTCCTGTGATTGCTCAATTCCCTGTGTGTTTACAAATATGATAGTAGGATAGAAAAACTGCATTCAAACTTCAGCAGTGTGTGGTTCGCTTCATCTGGTTTTTGACTTGACTAGGTCTGCTGATTATTGTTGCTCGTTCACAATGAAATTACACTTCTCCTTACCAGTGTCAATTTGTGCTTGGCATTTCCTAAAGGTGACCATGCTGATAAAGCAGTTTCAACCTTCAAACCACAAGAAAAATGCATTGAAAATAGAGGCTATAAATTTGACTAGGAATCTGTGTCTGTAATTTTATGACTTTAGACTTTCCTCCTACAGCTGTTTGGATTTTGCAATTTTGGACTGAAAGTGTCGGTACGTGTCCTCATCTTTGTAATTGGTCAAACAGATCCTTGAAATTGTATTTGTGGTAGCTCTAGTGTCCAGTACTTTGAGTACCTTTGAACCAAGTACTTGTGCATTGATTACTGCCTGTACTGTGTCTTCATTTTCATGTGCACAGTTGGTGATATCTCCCTGACAAAGGTCATCTTTGATATCAGCACAGTTGTCACATCTAAGACAACAGCTTTTCACTAGTTGCATGCCCCAAACCTATCAGTGATCATCGAATGGGGGCTTATCGAGACCAGTTAAAGTTTTCTGAATTACCCTGAGCCCTGACATCCTCATATTAAAAGTTGATGTTCACATTATGTGCCTGGTTTCGCCAGTTACTATCTTGCAAAACGTGAAATTTGTTTTATTAATCTCATAACATACAGAATTACAGAACATATGTCTGATGTACAGAAGACATGTCAAGGTTACCATTCGCTTATTTGAAATTATGTCACACTTACAACATTACTTTGTGAAGAATTTACTTACTTAAATTTTGTCATGCTTGCAATATTTACATCCACTAAAACTATTATAAATTTTTATTCCATTTTAGGAATCCAGCTCAAAGTATCATTTTGTCCTCCCACAGAGCAGTAGCGTCTTTCAATTAGAATATCACCTAACTTGCTTTCTAAAATATTTGTCCTCATATTTGCTATGTCACACCCTTTTATTGTGCTTTGAATTTTCATTGCTATATACTGAGGAGTCTGAGCATAAAATTTTATGCGATGTGAGGTGATCATCAAGTTTTCTTTATGTATTGTGTTGCATGAGTGTTCAAAATGGTTGTTTTTAATAGATTGGCTCTGCTGTGTAAGAAAAGTATCACCTCAAAGATGTATAAAGAGAGGACAGTTCATATTTTTATATCTTTAAATAATGGTCGACATGATGCCCTCGCCTGTGCAGTGCCCAAGTTACGAATGATTCTTTTTTGCAACTTTCAAAAACGTGTAACGTTTCCCGAGCTTCCCGAAAAGTTATACCATATCTGATAACAGATTCAAAGTAGCTATAGTATGTTATTTTCCTGGTGTCCACATGAGTGGCAGTGGCTAAAATTTCAATTGCAACTGCAAGGCTGTATAATTTATTTCCTACACATTGTAAATATGAATTTCACCTCATATTTGTGTCTAAATGTATTCCTAGGAATCTGACTGATTATTGTGAGTAATACAGATTTCTTCAATTGTTGTCTGTTTGGTTTTAAAATTCATCTTGTGGTTTTTTTAAATTGTTTAGCCCTAAGCCATTTAGATTGAACCTTATTTCTAAGTTACTTAAAGTATTCATGACACTCTGTGGTATAGTGTCAGAATATTAATTTTCAATTATGGCAGAAGTAACAAATGCAAACAAGGTTTAATGAGTATTTATATTGAGAGGCAGGTTATTTACATAGAACAGGGATAAAATTGGTCCAAGGATTGAGTCTTCAGGATCACTTTGTGACATTGTTTTCCCCTCTGAGAAGTAATCTTTCCCAGTTGATGCGATTATTATTCTTTATTTCCTCTCCAGGAGATATGATTCAAACCATTTCAAAGCCACATTTCTTATTGTATACCTGTTGAGTTTGAAAATTGGCAGGGCATGGTTTATAAAGTCGAATGCTTTTGTAGGTTCACAGAATATTCCTGTGGCTTTATTCCTGAAATAATTTTTTCAATAAACTCTTTCATTGTGTCTACTGTGTTTTTGCCTTTGTGGATCCAAATTCGTTATTTGATATAATGTCATACTGTGTGATAAAGCTTTGTAACTGCAAAGCAACAATTCATTCATATATTTTTCATATGACTGGGAGTATATAAATGGGGCAATAATGTCCCATACCACCTTTTGAATGCTTTTTAAACAGTGGTTTTACTACTGCTTATTTCAAGAGATCAGGGAAGTAACCTTCCTCAAATGATGTGTTTACTATGGGAGAGAGAAGATGAGCTATTATGCTGTAAACTTTTTTAGTTACTTTGTCTTGTAGAGTATAACATTTTCAACAAATTTCGCTGAGACTGTGTTGAATTTTTTAAGACATTTACTGATATTGCCTTTCAAAATAAAACTATTTACTTTCTGCTCATAATTTGCTACATGTAAATCTCAAGTACCCATTGAAGCACTCAGATACATAAGCTCGATTTACAACAGATTTTTCCTTAAGTTTCATTTTTAAAAAGTGTTATTTGTGTTTTTTGACACCAATTCAGACTTAAGCACAGACCATACTGCCCTTGTTTTTTTCCCCTATAATGATTTTATTATTTGCCATTTGTTTTGAATCATTCATAACTTTTTAAAAAATAATTTTTTAGTCCCTTGCATACATGTATTTCAAAGTTAGCATCTTTGTTGCACTTCAGCTGATTGTGTAGGTTCTTTTTCTCTCTTATTTTACTTGATGTTTTATTGCAATATGATCTTGATGGGAAAGTTTCATTAAATTCTTCAAGAAAACTGTTGAAGAATGTACTATTGGTTTTATTTGTTGAATCACCATCCTCAAGAAACCACTTTATATACTTTCTCATAGAATACTTCAATATTTGATTTATTGAAATTTGTTTTAATGTAAGTTTTTCTCACTTATGTTTATCAGTTTTTGGAAGTGAGACAAACAAGGCTGAGTGATCAGAAAGTCTTAAATCTAGACAAAATTTATGTACATCATCAATGTAGTAATTTGTTACAATGTTATCAGTGCATGTTTCTACTGAATATTTTCTCTGGTGAACACAAAAACATTTAGTTTAAAACCATAGTTTTTAATTGAATCGATAAATTTGGTTGATTCTTTATTGTAATTTGCAGGAGTTATATTCACACCATCTGCTATTACAATTTTTTCTTCTTTTCTTCCCTTTAATTTATCTAGCAAGCACTGGAATTTAGAGAGGAATGGTGTGATTAATGACCTTTCTGGAATTCTATAAATTGAAATGGCTATCATATTAAAGTCTTTAAGCTCTAAGTAACAGCTTTCGAATATACAAGCTTCATTTAAACAATACAAATCTTTTTTCACTTCTTAGCTAATGAAGAATCCAGGACTATGCAGCAACCTCTGTGTGATTTAATGAAGAATCCAGGAGTATGCAGCAACCTCTGTGAGATTTTTTCTCCCTGAAATAGTTGTGGCAAACATCAAAATTTTCAATTTTATATAAAATATTTAGTGTATTAGAGCTAAGCCAATGTTCATTTAAACAAATATTTTTATGTTTTTACATTGAGAGATGTATTTGTAAGTTATCAAGTTTTTGCTTAGCCTTCTGGAAGATTTCGAATTTAAGCCATTTATATTCCAGTGGATTAAATAAGAATTTTCGCTTGTTTTAATGATATTAAGGATACATTTTCATAAAAATTGTTTAGCAGTTTTCTTTGCAGCTAACAGGTATATTTCTTTCACATCCCCTCCAGTAAATATTACTTTCCCTTAGTTTTAATGATTTTACAAATACCTATAAACATTTTGCTGAATGTCATCGAACCTAGTCTGTTTATATGCAGTCTGTTCTTGGCTGGACATTCCTTTCAAAAAAACTTATTTGAGTTTATAGATATAGCACCTATTTTATCACAACCTTAATTGATTCTGCAAGCTGATTCGATTGATTTAACTGTCACTCATTGATCTTCTGTTTATGATTCTGCTAATATCTATCCTGGAACCAGGGTAAATTTTTCAAGATGATCAGATTAAATTTTTTGCTTTGTCTATAATGTCCTTTTCACTGTATCCTCAGAGGGAATTTGTCCCAACATGGATATAAATGGCTTTGTAATTTTTGATCGCTTCTTTTTCGAAGTTTTCTATTCAATTTATAATATTTTTAAAATAGCTATTGAGCTGATGGGACCTACATCCCAGGCAGAGTTCAATTTTACAGATTGGCACTATGACATTTTTCATCGTGAAATCGCCAGATATGAGAACATTTTTCAGTTACAATTTTAATACTATGACGTCTTTTCTTTTATTCTCAAACTTTTCTCTTGTCCATTTATACGTAATATTTATGCATACTGAATCTGCACTTCGATTTAATTCACTTGACGTGAAACCAGTGATCTCTATACAACCTGCATGTTTAAGTCTGGTCTCTGAATATAGAAAACTGCTACCCCAATTTTCTGGATAGCATTCATCTCACGCTAGAAGAGGAGAGCCCAACCTCATACCCTCCATCTGTCAGTAGACTAGTTTTTTGTTTTGAGCTTTATTTCAATATGTGATATAACAGACTGATGTGGATGCGAAATCCAAAAGTATTTTCTTCTCATGTTCTAGTGACATTTCCTAGCAGCCAGTTTGTAGTTTGGCAGAAAACGAAATATGAGCATCTATGGCTGGCATGATAAGACAGCTGAAGTTCAACAGCAGGCAGTATAGAGATCACTGTATGGAACGCTTGTTTCGCAGAGAGCTCCCATTTGTGTCCCTCCACAAGTGAGTTACTTCCTTGTGTACAGCGATCATTTTCTGGAACTCGTTTGACTCTCAGTTTTCTTTGTGAATAAGATCCTCATATTCATTTCTTAGTGCCAATATTTCTGATTGTCGTTGTATTGCTTCACGGGACGTGTCATTATCGTTTTTTGAAAAGCAGCTTGTATCACTCCGCATGCACAGATTTTCACCGTTTCTGTCGCGAAGGCCCCCTAAATCACAGTCTTTTTGACGCACAAGTCTTCTTTGAGGGATTCAATTTCTTTTTGCAACATTTGAATAACATTTTCTGTTGCATTCACTTCACTTTGGAAATCAACCTTTTCGATACATAAACAGTTAAGTAAACAATCCTGGCAGCACCACAAGAAATCATCATTTATTAATTTTAGATTCACTTTTGCACATTTTTCGTGTAGCCAGAAGCGACACTTTACACACTAAATTCCTTTTACAACACGTTTTTTACGTTCCTTGCACATTGCACTGCTAAAAGTTTGCTTTTTTGAGAGAGCTCCATTATTACAGTGACCTATCGGCGCCATCTTTACTATCATGCGCGGCTCTCGATTCGAAATTTCCTTGTCCCTGGGCGCTATTCGAGACGTAAGTTTGATTGTACTAATTATAGACAGGCGACGGAAGAGTATTTTGTCACCCAGTTGCGTTTTGCCCTTGCTAGTTGCCTTTTGGGCCGTTGCCCCTGGTCGATGACGCATTGTATGTTTGCTTACTATAACCTCTCTGGCCATTGAACCCTGACCGATTGAAATTCTGTCCTTGGTTATTTATACATCGTCACTCGAATTTTTGTCCCTTTCCGTTGCCAAATTGGTTCCCATTGGTATTTCTGCGATGGGTATATGGCTGCCAACTGTGTTAGTTGTTACTGCCATTCCCGACGTGTTGTTAGTTCGTTCGTGTGGGGTGTGCCTGCACGCTGTCGTTTTGTGGTTGTGCAGGTTGTCTCTTTGTATATAACATCAATGGGTCGAGAACTAAGAGGAAATTCTCTGTATTGTGCTAAGAAGTGGTGACCAGCATGTCACGAATGATAGCCGATAGTCGGTTTTTCAAAATTTGTAGGATGTTTAAGAGTGATATGGAGTTTGTACAATAATGAGCAGTATTTAGAAACTTCTCGAAGTATCTTCAGAGCTCTCTGCGTTAACTGCTGAATAGCGCTGGGTTAAGTACTTCGCCCCTCAATCTCTCTTGGACCAGAATTTGTCTAGGAACGCCCTTTCAAACTTCTCGTAGGTGCGACATTTTCCCGCCACATCAGTGGCCACAGCAAGACATCACTCAAAGCGTATCCTTTGCGCTTCGGACGAACGCGTTAGCAAAACGTCCCGGAAGGCTCTTATGAATACGACTAGGTTTGTTCGCTTATCTTCGGAAGAAAAAATCGGAAACTGCCTGTGTCGTAATAAGCCTTTATCCGTGAGCAAAGCAGAAAGGCATGCAGCATTTTCCGTTGCCAGTGTGGCATCGTTTTGATGTTTCGGATCGTATTCTGAATACCTCTGCGCGACAGGGACAAAAGTCGGCAGCACCATTTGCATGTTATAGATGCGATCTGTTTTACCCGACAGGTTACATTGATAGGTACTTAACCTATTGTTCTCCTTTGATTGGCAGGTACTTAATCTATTGTTC
This sequence comes from Schistocerca cancellata, assembly GCF_023864275.1. Classification (NCBI taxonomy): domain Eukaryota; kingdom Metazoa; phylum Arthropoda; class Insecta; order Orthoptera; family Acrididae; genus Schistocerca; species Schistocerca cancellata. The sequence goes on from NC_064626.1 coordinate 602,004,682, forward strand.
TGCTAAAAGGATCCTGTCTGTTGACATCTGAATTCTTGGGGTTGAATGTTCCCTTTCCTTTTCAGTGTTACTATGTTACTGCGGTTTTTTTTCTCGACTGCTTTCAATCTTTGATCTATTTCAGCTATTAGTTCTGCCTTCTGTACCTTCATCGCTTCCTCGATGACATCTACGTAACCCTTGTGTTCCTGGACTACCTTCTATGCCAGGGTATTGCCTTGATCTAGCATGCCAGCCTCGGCTCTATATTTATTTCCTTAATGTTTTTATCTATCCTTTCTTGCTCCTTTCTCATGAACTGAGTGTTTAAGCTTATGGTACATTGTTGCAAAGACATGTCTTGCACTTGTTCAGATAGACTTTTGTATGCTGTTTGCAACATGTGAACGGTACCTGGGAGTGTATTTACACTCCTGGAAATGGAAAAAAGAACACATTGACACCGGTGTGTCAGACCCACCATACTTGCTCCGGACACTGCGAGAGGGCTGTACAAGCAATGATCACACGCACGGCACAGCGGACACACCAGGAACCGCGGTGTTGGCCGTCGAATGGCGCTAGCTGCGCAGCATTTGTGCACCGCCGCCGTCAGTGTCAGCCAGTTTGCCGTGGCATACGGAGCTCCATCGCAGTCTTTAACACTGGTAGCATGCCGCGACAGCGTGGACGTGAACCGTATGTGCAGTTGACCGACTTTGAGCGAGGGCGTATAGTGGGCATGCGGGAGGCCGGGTGGACGTACCGCCGAATTGCTCAACACGTGGGGCGTGAGGTCTCCACAGTACATCGATGTTGTCGCCAGTGGTCGGCGGAAGGTGCACGTGCCCGTCGACCTGGGACCGGACCGCAGCGACGCACGGATGCACGCCAAGACCGTAGGATCCTACGCAGTGCCGTAGGGGACCGCACCACCACTTCCCAGCAAATTAGGGACACTGTTGCTCCTGGGGTATCGGCGAGGACCATTCGCAACCATCTCCATGAAGCTGGGCTATGGTCCCGCACACCGTTAGGCCGTCTTCCGCTCACGCCCCAACATCGTGCAGCCCGCCTCCAGTGGTGTCGCGACAGGCGTGAATGGAGGGACGAATGGAGACGTGTCGTCTTCAGCGATGAGAGTCGCTTCTGCCTTGGTGCCAATGATGGTCGTATGCGTGTTTGGCGCCATGCAGGTGAGCGCCACAATCAGGACTGCATACGACCGAGGCACACAGGGCCAACACCCGGCATCATGGTGTGGGGAGCGATCTCCTACACTGGCCGTACACCACTGGTGATCGTCGAGGGGACACTGAATAGTGCACGGTACATCCAAACCGTCATCAAACCCATCGTTCTACCATTCCTAGACCGGCAAGGGAACTTGCTGTTCCAACAGGACAATGCACGTCCGCATGTATCCCGTGCCACCCAACGTGCTCTAGAAGGTGTAAGTCAACTACCCTGGCCAGCAAGATCTCCGGATCTGTCCCCCATTGAGCATGTTTGGACTGGATGAAGCGTCGTCTCACGCGGTCTGCACGTCCAGCACGAACGCTGGTCCAACTGAGGCGCCAGGTGGAAATGGCATGGCAAGCCGTTCCACAGGACTACATCCAGCATCTCTACGATCGTCTCCATGGGAGAATAGCAGCCTGCATTGCTGCGAAAGGTGGATATACACTGTACTAGTGCCGACATTGTGCATGCTCTGTTGCCTGTGTCTATGTGCCTGTGGTTCTGTCAGTGTGATCATGTGATGTATCTGACCTCAGGAATGTGTCAATAAAGTTTCCCCTTCCTGGGACAATGAATTCACGGTGTTCTTATTTCAATTTCCAGGAGTGTATATTCTAGCACCATTGTGATTGCTCCTGCTGCATTTTGTCTATGCCTCTAATACCTCCTTCACCTTTTCCGCAAACCGTTCTCCTGTCGCAACTTCTGATGACAATTTTTGGCTTACATTATTTATATCTTGAGACAAATCACTGTGGAATTGTGATTTTAGATCTTTCCCCATACTTACAAGTTTATCAGATAATTCATTTGAAAAATCAGCATGCAGCATGCAGATGTGACCTGTGGCGGGAATGATTCACGTTCCCATTAGCTGTAGGAGCCTTCCGAATGCAGAGGTCTATTGGGAGTAGGAATGTAGCTGACTTAACTGTGTTGTCCTCTAGACAGCAGAATAGCGAACTAATACTTAGTATGTGTTGGATAGCTTTCGTGATCGCGTGAAAATTTGAGAAGATTCTGCATGGACGTGTGTGTGTGCTTGGCCGTTATTCCTTCCCATGTAAATTGTCCGGTTTACTGCTTCTACATAAATCGCGCCTTTATTTCGTTGAGGGAACATCGATTGTGGTGTGTGCGTCTAGCATGTGAAAGACACATTTGCTGGTTCTCTAGATATGGGAAAGACCTTATTTGACTTTCTAAATTATAGGGGCGATCTGCCACATCACAGATATCGGTATTCGCAAGTGGAAATATCAGTATCCTCTATTTCTTTTGAGTTCTCACGTAAAGATCTTCACGTAAAATTCTAGTTACTCACTGGTTTACAGCACACTCCACCTCGCTAAAGTTTCGGATTTGTAGAGAAATAATTTCCAGTCTATATCTTTGGAATTATGCTGCACCAGCGATCAGTAGGATACTGCTGTGTGCTTGATATCGAGAAGTACCGCGAAAATGGTATAATATTATGGCAAACCATGCGAAAATACATGTGTTCTTGTAATCCCAGAGTTTGAAGATGGGTGTAGAAAAGCACGCAAGCAAGCAGGTCCGGACCAGAAACATGAACGCGTTTGTGTCGAGAGGAAACGAGTCCGAATTTGTAGATCAGTTCTGAGAGTGACTTCGGTCCACTAAGGGCGCTCTAGTCATGCGTCGGGAGTGGATAACTTGTGACCGTCGGCTGCGGGAAAATATCTAGTGCTGCGAGGAGTATATAGGGTGCTGTCTGTCTTTGCAGTATATGTACGAGTGTCTGGTGGTCGATAGCTATACGAATAATGTAATAGGTGCAATTTTTGTATGGTGCAGGATACGAATTGTGTGTTTACTACATCGACACAGTACATGGTGATATGTTGCTGGGTTGGAAATCGATTTTATGCTCTAATATTCAAGCTCCCGTCCTCAGTGGCAGAGCAGTGTAATTCAGTAAGAGTCTTTCCGTATTTGACGATCTGTAGGCCACTTTGCAAGGGTTAATTGCCAGAGCACTTGTTGCTGCTTGAACGTAAAGTTACCATGGCTTATGTTCCAACATACGATTGTGATAAATAATCGATCTACTATTCACGTAAAAACAAAAAAATTACGTATGTCTAGACGTAATGGAAGGATATATTGGACATGGTGAAGTGTAATTTCAATGCAGTGAGGAGTATATCCGAACATAAGTGGTAATAGATTCATTTCGTAAATGGCTGCACAATATAGCGATGCATGTGTTCAACAGGATGGGCAATATGGCTGTAACAATACATCCCCTTATCGGCACCCGTAAACGTACCCTCGGATTTTCCTTGTTTGTTCTACTGATAGTGATGTTCATTACAGTACGCCAACCTGTGTCGGTGATTTCTTTCCAAGCATTGTGTTTGCATGTGCAGTATTCATTATGACACATAGTGCTGGACATCTGTCCTTCGTAACACTTGTTTGAGAAAATCTTGGCAGCATGCAGCACTTTCCAGAAGCGCTAATTCAAAGGCTTTGTCAGATAATTTCCTAGGACTGAGGAGAATTGAGACATGTTGATGGTGTGAGAGTAGGCGTACCATAATTTTTTCAGGCGCTGTGAAGATATAAAAGATAACTGCACTGTTTGTCTGAAATGCGTATATGTTGCAATGTAAAATTACCGTGGCTTGTGTTGTGGCATGAGCAGAGAAACTGAGTGTGTGTCCTACTGTGAGGGATTTATAGATTCAGCACATCGATACCTGCAAAGGTATGCGAGAGATTTTTAGGTGGAAAATTATGTGCGCTATAGATACTGAGATTCATTCCAGAACCACAGCCGTGAAGAGGAGACATTACCTGTACATCGATCAGTGTCAGACTGTAGAAGCAATCGTAATATTTAATTGTAGTTGAACTGGTAAATATGTTCCTGGCTCCCAATATTCTTGTGAGCCTTGTATGTATTGTAGACAACTTTTGCGGGGTTTAACTGTCAATGCAATGTAGCGATCTGTACAAAATAATATTGCCACTGAAAGTCTCATCTGCAGAAATCCATGGTGGACAGTGCTCCCACACCGGCAGCAGCAGCAGCAGTTTGACGGGTAAAGTCAGTGATGAACGAGCTCTCTTGTTGTATCGGTAGGAACAATGTACCATGTGCTATTCTGTGAAGCAATGGAATATATCTCGGCGCTGCACCCGTACCACAGCTATGTGTCATCATGCCAGCAACGGCGCCTAGGTGAACACATATTTCGACAGGAACTTCTCAGGTGTCTAGTATGAAAGGAATGCCGCTGTCTCATGTTTGTGGGACCCAAAAGGACACCTGTGTGTCGCTAGGCAGTTGACAGCCGCATCGCCATTTCTCGGCTTTTGCCAATGCACCCGGACTCCGGCATCGGCGTCGGGTGGCCAGATGTGTTTTTTATTAGCAATCTTCTGTTTAAACTGAATCCCATCGATTTTACTGACCAATAGGATGCTGCGAATTGGGTAAAACTACACCATACACGCAAAGGTTACCGATGTCATTAATTTGCAAAAATTTTTTATATCCGTGTGGTGTTAGCATTGCAGTAGTTAAGGCGAGGGTGTGCATAAGTGGGTGACATGGAGCAGAACAGTAGATTAATTTGCCTAATTTTTATATAAAACGCAGTACAATAGTTTAGGAGGGTGGATGAGAAAGAGGAATGCGCCAGAAATGACGTTCAAAAGCAATGTGAAATTCGAAAAGTGTACCAGAAAATGATGGAAGGACATAACTAATTACTTAATTTGGTATCAAAGGCGGTAAGAGTGAGAGGAGCTATTTGGTATCAAAGGGGTGACATGGGAAACCACTTAACAGAACAATAGGTGAAGTGCTGACAAAGGCCCAAACATTAGGTTAAGACACCCAGAGGACAGTGCCGAACACTAGGTTATGCAACATGTTTGCCCCACGTAATTAGTTCTTACAAGACCTACATATTTCCAAACACCACAGAATGATGAATAAGAGAAATCCAACCCCCACAAACTGAATTTTTTTATAAATAAACAATATACCCTTGAATTTCCTGATACCTCTCCACCACCTGACCGCCATCTTGGATTTAGCCCTCTGGTGGCAGTACTGTGTACTAGGTCAGTTTCACTCCGGACCTTGGGGTGAACACACTTGATGACGGTACTGCCTCTAATTGTTTAAATAAAGACTGAAAATAAAGACCTATGTCCAGCACAGGCTGAGTCCTTTTCCCACCAATTCCTAGGAAAAAGTAATTGTCAGATGACTTAGGTTAATGAAGGTAGCCCAAGTGCCCTTTTTTCCCGCCATTTTCCTAGGTTAGTGGCGGTAGCCATGGTATGTTGCATTGTCCTGATGGAATTTGTACATTCCACCATTTCCTGGGAGAGATGGGGCAGGGGGCATTTACCAGAGAGGGAGAGGTTAATTACTTGATCAATTTAATTGTGAGAGGAGCTATTTCAATAACTCAGACCTGACTGTGTACCTGCAGCAGCATGGGGGGAGGTTTCCTTAAGGGGAGGGGAGTGGGAGGGGGTGGGGGAACAATAGGTGAAGTGCCTGTCAGTCAAAAGGAAGGATCCTTTTAGCAGAACAATGGGTTAATACCTGTCAATCAAAGGTGAACAATAAGTTAAGTACCTGTCAATCACAGAAGAACCCTGATGTAAGTAACCTGCACTAAAAATGAGCTGGTGGCGCCTTTGTCCCCCTACTCACGTTCATGTTGTCCATATCTTGTGCCTGGCTGTCTGGCAATGGACTAGCAACAATGTGCCTACCTTGTGTATTCATTTTTTTGATAATTTTACAAAAGACAAAATAAGTGAATACTTTTTGAAAATGGTATATTCTGTTTGTAATAATGAAGATACCGTACAAAACCTATTCAGTGGTGCCTCACTGACATTATCAAAATACATTGTCGCAGTGGCTTAATTGTATGCACACATTTCTCAGCCTAAAATTAATTTTCTGCCCAAATGTCTGTGTATTTTACGAGAATGCTTCAATTTGGGAATTGGATTAAGAAAGGTACTACGATCACTATTGGCAGAGACACTACTCAGTGCAGTCACGCAATGGATCATGAATTTTCCTACCTTTTCGTTGGCTTTTTCGCTTCCCCCTGAATTAATTCTGCAATTGATTATGTTTAATCTTTAGTACACCGTTTGATTTCCATCCTAGTTGTAATATAGTGTCCCATTCATGAAACAAAGACAACAATTAGTATAATAGAAACTATACAAAATTATATAATTATTTTAAATGTGCTAACTCTCACCTGATGGGGATGTCCTAGTATAGGTCGCTAGATATAGTGGTTGGGGAGAGAGATAATGTGATCTGTTCAGAGCTGAAGTAATTATGCTAAAGCATGTTTAGCAGCACTAGAAATGGTATGCCCAGAAACGCACGTAGTTATGGATGTGTGCGTGTTGAGAAATTTAGTGGCAGTTCTGGAACATTGCTTGAAGATTAATACCTTTGAGGTTTGGTATATGGCTTGATATTTGCCTTGTCTCCCCAACAATGTACAACAATGCCGGTGTCGCTGCAGCGGCTATTCTCTCTTTGTGTTGACTTCTTCTCAGACAAGGTCCATTTAAAAATGCCAGTCCTCGTCGCTTTGAAGAGTGGAGATTAGGACGTAGCTCGGTAGGAGAAGCAGAACTTGCGAATTACGCATTTTATAGCTTTTAATTAACACGATACTAGGAGAGCGCAATTACATACGTCTTTATTGCTCCAGCTCAAATGACGGACAGATATCTAGATCGATAAAAAGAAGTACATAAAATAATTGATAGGTTAGCTTTTAATTTTTTGTCCTTTTACTCTGATATGATCATACCTCCCTAAGATATTACCACACGGCGACTGCACGAAACTTATTTAAATGTGTGGGTCATTTAAATAACCTACACAGCTTCCATCAAAAAATTCAGTGGTATGCTCCAAGGTCACCACAAGACCAGCTGACCACAAGACACTGGTGTGTGCTTCCCGTCAAAAACCAGATGAAACAGCACCACGTCAATTGTGCCATGGGCTATATAGGGCATTTCACGACTCACACAGCCCACGTCGAGGGAGAAATGAATATACTAGGGGCGCCCTCTCTCGTGTAGAAGCAATTACAGGTGCAGTTGACTACTAATCAATCACTTTGGCACATAAATCTGCAAGATTTACTGGCACAGCGATCTGATCTATAGCTCCATCATAGGCAGCAGGTAACACAATGGAAAAATATTTCTTGTAATTGTAACACAACGATCCGCGACAGTTTGATTCTTACGTGCTTTCCATCGACAGCAACTACACAGTTTGGGAACTGGGCGCGCTTGTCAAACGTTTCTGGAATGTTTTTCCATTCTTCCGCTGTATGTTCCCATAAACATAAATTGGTCACTTTGCCCCATATAGCAGAAGAAACTTGCCTTGTTATGGTGAAAACAGTACTCTTGCCAAGTCTGAAATCGTGGCTTAAATCAAGAAATCCACGTTCAGATGCTAAATACCAGAAAGTAAAAATTGGTTTAAAAAGGGGCACCACTGCTTCCAGTAACGACCGTCCTAGTAAGCCAACGACTTCAGAAGTATCAGCATTAGAACTACCACAAACATACTTACCTTACAATCAGAAAAAAAAGCACTGAGGATGAAGCTTGTATAGGAATGGTTTATATCATAAAAGCCAGCTAGCAGTCATGAGACCTCCCGATAAGAAAAAAAAACTGAGGCTGAAGCTGGTGTGGGAATGTTTAATACCATAAAAGCCAGCTGACAGGCATGAGAATAGAAAGAACGCCATGACTCCCGAAAGCTGTTGCTGGTGTCACAGGATTACTCCAAAGGCAACGATAAGATAGTGTTGCGGTTTCAAGATGTTCAAATTATTGGCAACGTTTAATAATATAACGTACAATGACACAATTAGCCCAGAAAAAAATCGAAAGACAAAGCCATGGAGTAATTATATAAAACAAACAATAAACATGTGTCAGCTGTCATGTTTTGCAGCACAGTCACTTCATCACGTGCCCCACTCCCTCTAAGTGCAAACGATATCTTCTGTTGAAGCGGACGTCACGCCCAGATCGCGTTACGGCAGGTTTTGGCCAGGGTGCTGTTGATTCGTCATGGTTGATGTTCGATGTGCGTTGCAATTTGCCCGTGACTGGTGTAGGAGTGTGGGGTATTCTGTCATGTCCGTAGTTGGTCTACCAAATGTTTTTTTCGTACCATCATAGAAAGTGCAGAAAGAGGGTTTAAGGCGGACAATGGAGATTGTAATTGCAACACACATACCATCAGTCTTCGTATTTTCTCACCCCTGGTGAGGACTGTATACAGTCCATTATATAGTGGCTGCAGAGGCTTGCGCACAGCATCATGTCAAACAAAACTTGGTGACATTTCTAAAAATCATTGAACATAGAACGGCGCGAGTCTGTTAATGTCTCGGTGCAACAAGACCTAGCTGTTGGATTTGCAAGCGCAGTTTGTGGACAAACTCTAATGCCTCGATAAGATCGTTTAGCATGTCAAATTGGTTGACCACAGACGAGGTCTGCTGCTGTAGCTTTTAGATCTTCCTTGAGGGATGTGCAGAGGCCCAGGAGAACAACTGGCAACGTTTATACCCAACGTTGTGATTCATGGAATCGAAGGGATACTTTTTATTGTCAGTGCGCCTGTTCCACTAAACCGGTTGCTGTCGAATGATTTACTGTAGCTCAGATGTTCTTTGTGTCTAACAATACAACGTGTGCTTTAAAATAAAGTAGGTAAGATCCAAATTGCCCTCCTTGATCAGTACTTATATAAAGGCGTACTCCGAAACGAGCAATCCGACCACGAAAGAATATGGTTCCAACTGTTTCAGCGGTGATGTCAACCATAGAAAAACTTCAGGTCAGTGAGTGAAGCGGTCGATGGCAGTTAGACAGTAAGTGCACACTTCAGACGGTATTAAAGATCAAATGGTGTCTAAGTTTATGAAGTTGTTTTGAAGGGGTGAATGTGCCAAGAGGTCCACTGACATGGCGAGTGATCTTATTTCGTTGAGAGGCCACACACCGGTGCACAAATGCTTTGTAGTCATTATCTGTATTCGGCCACAAAAAAACTTGCCTGAACAGGCTTGTCGTATCACAGACCCCAGGGTGAGACAAAACATGCAAAAACACAATTGTCAGCTGCCGACAGTTAGTTGTCACAAATGGTCGGCCTTCCATGTAGAAATGTCACAATACAACAAAACATTTGGCGGTGGTACGCGCTGTAGACCACATACCTGTGCCAGTAATTCTTAAAAATTTCTTTGCAATAGCCAGCTGTAATTGCTTCTACACGAGAGATGGTGTCCACTGGTAAATTCAGTTCTCCCTCGCTGTGGACTGTGGGCGTCGATTGGCCTATGTAGTATAAGTGGCTCAAATGATGTGGCGATTATTTGTCTGGTCTCTGACAGAAAACATACATCTGTGGCTTGTAGTCAGTCACCAGCATAGAGTGTTGATCTTCAGGATTACAAGTTCATCAGCAATGATGTACGAGTGTACGAAAATGCAGTAATTCCACAACATTCAAGGATTTTGCCATCTAGTAGAAACTTTATACAGAACTGCATACCTCAGATAAGTGTCCAGTATCTACAATCAACGCTACAGCTACACCGTATGTATTTGTTGCTGTTTCAGAACACCTGATGCGTCAATATTCCAGCAATAATTTAGCTCTTGAAACGCAGATTTTCAGTTATAGGCTTAAAGGTGCTCGACGATATATCGAATGTACTTCCGCGATTTTATCTAATAAATAACGAATTTTGCAATATCCACTAGATGTATAAATTGATTTTGCAATCGATATCGTAAAGAACAGTTGTGTCTTATACAACTTCATTCGTAGCCAAGATTGCATTAGCGACCATGACGGCCTACATTATTTTTCAACATCAATTGAACTGTCACGAGATGCCGCTGGAAATGCAAGACGTTCTACATCTTACTGAGATTTCTTTGCTAGATATTTTATTGATAAAAATCAGCTTCAATGGGAAAATAAATATGTGTAACTAGGTTAAATCTAGCACTCCATGTACATGCACAACAGAAAATACATATCTCTTCATAGTTACCAGATCCTTTTTTTCTGCAGCATCATGTAATTTACCTCTTCTTTCCACAAAGCTTATCTTTTACTTTTCTCCCTATATTTCTTCATAGCACATTTCAACTGTGCTGCTCTTGCTCCACTTCTATTATAAGCAACTTTTTATTTATGGGGTTCTCGGATGGCGCCATTTGGAAACTATTTCTGTTTTGTTTTATTTTGCCTCCTGACAGCGGCTGACCATGGCAGTGAGCTCTGAACGATTGCTGTTCATTGTTTGTACAGCCGTGGCGACTGATCCGTCGTGTGTGTGTCGTGCTATAAACCTGTCGGCACGCGACTTAGCAGCCACATCGCGACAGTGAATTTTGCATCATACAGCATAGTGTGATTAACAAACACACACGACGAAGCGTGACTAGCCACATGCGATTGCTCACGTCAGTTTGAATGCAGCCTAATTATTTTGCTTCACAAGAAAGGGGAGAATCGACACATAAATTTTTTAGACTTCAGCTTCTTCTTCATAGCGTGCTAAATATTTACGAAAATTATTACCAGCTGTCCAGCGAGCTAACTTGTTTTAAAAGATGTGAATTGCATGTTAAGAATGAATTTGGAGAGGATAAGAAGGTACGTAATGTCAAATGCATGACTCTCATTCGTCTAGTTCAGCACGAAGGAGGAACAGAACGTATGTCAAATGCATGACTCTCATTTGTTTGGTTCAGCACTACAACTTTTCAATAATTTCGCGACCAAATGTTTGGACTAAAAAGAACTATAAAGTCTTCATAATGTGATGATTTAATGTATGAATTACTATTAGTTAATTTTACATTTTTTTGGCTTGCTATTAGCTGCCTATGGAAAAGTTCCACAAACGTTTTTTTCCTTTATTTCACCAATATCTGTACATCATTTGATTTTCCATACAGATCGAAAATTCACCCTGTACCCAAGGAATAAAAATGGATCCAGAAACGAACACTTCCTGCATTATTTTTATCACGTTTTCTTCAAATAATTTAAGGTGCCACTGTGGGCCTTTCCTGTAAAAGGTGAGCCTATACCAATCCCAAGATCTCATGATCCTTTAATGTGGCAACTGATTAAGTAACAGTATTACACAAAAGATAGAAATTTATACGTCTTTTAATCATATGGAGCTGCCTCCAGGAAAACAGTGTCTCAGGTTAGCAGTACTGCCATAAAGACTATAATACATAGGTATGGGATTATCCCGAAGACTCACCAGGCAACCTCAACCAGTCATGACGTACTGCCTCTAAAATATGTAGGCATGAAGTTTCAAGAGGTTCAAATGGCTCTGACCTCTATGGGACTTAACTTCTGAGGTCATCAGTCCTCTAGAACTTAGAACTACTTAAACCTAACTAACCTAATGATATCACACACATCCATGCCCGAGGCTAGAGTCGAACCTTCGAGCGTAGCGTTCGCGCGGTAGTAGACTGTAGCGCCTAAAACTGCTCGGCCACTCCGGCCAGCGTTTCAAGAGGATTTTTGGATGTTGCAAGGCTGAAAGATAATTATATAAAACTTTTGCAGGCATTTGCAGTTTTAATTATATTCTTGCTGTTTAAACTTTGTCCAACAGCCTCTGTCATAATTTAGATTACTTTTTTATTTAGCTCCATCTCAGTTGGGGGCTCCCATCGGTCATGATGTTTAACTTGCACTATGATTGAAGTGGACAAATTTACTATGTACAAGTGTCAGGAAATAATGCTGACAATATTCCGACCCTCAATGAGGGACTGCCACGTGGGGTAGCCGTGCAGTCTGAAGCGTCCTGTCACAGTCCGCGTGGCTCCCCCCGGCAAAGGATTGAGTCCTCCCTCGGGCATGGGTGTGTGTGTGTCATCCTTAGTGTAAGTTAGATTAAGTAATGAGTAAGCTTAGGGATCGATGACCTCTGCAGTTTGGACCCATAATACCTTACCACAAAATTCGAAATTTTCCAAATTTCTCAATGACAGATTGTGCAATGGTACCACAACCCTCAGTGCCAAATGGTACTAAGATGGTGAAGAATTATCTACACACAGCAGGGTTATAGGTCAAGGTTAGGGCGAACACTGTAATTACTAACTGTGTATGTATTAAATGTTGATCAACCATGAAATTTTGTGTATAAGTATATTAAGGATACTGAAGGTAAATATGTGGTTATTTCATATGTAAAGTTGTTGACACAACAAATACTCAAAATAATTGTGTACTCTTCTTTTCCCTGGTTCTCTCTGCAATTATGATTTCATAATGTGGATGGAAGTGCCTTATTGTGTACAGATGTCGAACTGATTGAATTGTTAAGCAATAGATATCACTAACACAATGGATGTGCACTTACATTTGTGCATATTAGTAATCATAAGACACTGGCTATGAAATTTAAACAGAATTTGAGTATATGTACGCAGGGAGAAAGAAATCTTTATAAAATGCAAAATACAGTCTGTTCGATTTGTTGTGAAGCTGAACAGTTGAAAGAATAATAGAAATAGTGAAACAGGGTAAAAACAGTTTTGGCTTTGTTGTCATTTCTCTTCTTCTTGGAATCAGTAAGAAATTTCCCAAAATAGCTTATCTTCTCTCAATAACTATTATTTTATAATTTATGTGCAATATGTAAATCATACTGTTTAATGTACACTGCAAGTAAATAGTTAAGAGTAGGCACTGATTATGATTTAATGATTTTTGTTTTTGTAAAACGTTTAGAACTAAGGAATTATTCGTAATTTCATAGTTATTTTACCAACTGTATTGACCACAAAAACGAAATATTTGGTAGATATGACAAAATTAAATGAAAATTTAGTTTTAATGGCAGTATCTTGATATTTTTTTTCGTTAGTTAGTTAGTCGGGTCTTTTCATGTTCCTTTGTTCATTTGTACAATTAATCATAATGATGTGGAATCATTCATTTTACTTTCGCATTAAGCATTCATATGCAAATATACCCACTTGCTTATAATCTAGAATCTTTTAGCGCAGTTGTAAGTTAGTAATTCCCATCCATCGTCTTTTACAAATTACAAAATTAGAAATTCTTCTGCAAATTAGAAAAAGTTGTCAAGCAACGACTTTTTTAGTTTGTTTTCAAATTGAGCTTTACTGTTTATCATGCTTTCCATATCACTGGGTAATTGATCAAATATTTTAGTGGAGCACTGTTCACCCCTTTTTGTGCTAGAGACAATCTTAATGTGGAGTAATGAATGCCATTTTTCATCTCGTATTGTAATTATGTACATCATCGTTCCTTTTGAACTGAAGTTGATTATTTACAACAAACTTCATGAGGAAATAAATATACTTGAAACGCCTAACTCCTTAAACACATGTCTATCAGATAATCAAAGGTGAGCACCACATATTATTATTGCAGCACGTTTTTCAGGAGTGATCACTTTATTTCTTAACGTTATGTTAACCCCAGATAGTTATTCTGTATGGCATTACCGAATGTAAATACCCAAAATATGTCAACTTACTGGTACTGATTTGACTCTGCGCAAGATCTACAATAATTCAAAGAGCAAATGTAGCTGAACTAAGTTGTTTTAGGATTTTCAAAATGTGTTTTTCCAGTCTAAAGTCTCATCAATATGAACACCTAAAATTTTGACATTTCCCTTCTAGTTATTATTTGCTCACCATGTGTTAAACTTATCATTGGTGTAGTACCTCTGGACACGCAGAACTGAATATGTTGTGTCATTTTGAAATTAAAACTGATATCATTCACAGAAAACCATTGAATAGTGCTTTTCAGAATATTATTTACTATTTATTCTGTTGCTATATACATGTTTGGATTAATTACAAAGCTAATATCATCCCCAAAATAATTGATCCTGCTTGTTTTATATGAGATAGAAGGTCATTATATACATAAGAAACAACAGTAAATCTAAGACTGAGGCTTGTGGAACCCCATAAGTTATTTCTCCCCACTCAGAAGAATCTCCCCTGCTTAATTCGATTGTATTATTATGTATAACTTTCTGCAGTCTTTTAGCTAGATATGACATTATCCATTGGTTTACTATACCAAAGATTCTATAAAACCTCAGTTTGTCCACGGAATATTGTGATTCACACCGTCAGATGCCTTAGATAGGTCGCAAAAAATAGCAACTGGTGCTATTTTGTTGTTTGTTGCTTATAAAATTTTGTGCGTGGATGTATAAATGGCAATCTGAGTCGAGCAGCTCTTCTGGAGTGCAAACTTTAATTATTGTGGATATTATTGTTTCTGGGGTGAGATACTAGTCTGATATGACCTGCTTAAAAATTTTGGAAAATGGTCACAGCACTGAAACAGGTTGGTAGTTATTGATATGTCTCCTAGTACCTTTGTTATGGAGGGATCAACCATAGCATATTTCAATCTCTCAGGAAATATGCCTTGATTTAGTGACTCATTTCGTATTCCAGTAAAAGTGGTGCTTATTGCATAGGAACAAGCATTTAGTACGCTACTGGAAATAGCATCAAATCCCATGAGCTGTCATTTGAATTGGGTGAAACATCCATATGATTTAACTTTATGTAAGTTGCTTGTTCAACACACTGTTTTGATTTTTCGCTTGAACTGTTTGTCCCTATATTTTCTACCAAAATTGAGAAATGCTTGTGAAACATATCTGCTACCGACAACTCATCATACATAGTCCTTCATGCTGTATCTTGCATCTGTGAATTCATGACTCCTGCAGGCAGTGGCGGCATCTGTGCTGTATGTTGCATCTTAAGCGAGTAATAAGTCAGAATTCTTTTCCTTTTACAATAAAAGGCAAGCAACATACTTGTTTTTTTGTTCGACTACTCTTAAACCTATGATGAAGCTTTCTTTGTTTCCGTAGTACCTTTCGTACATGATTGTTATACCACGGTGGATCTTTCCCCTCGCTTTGGACCTTAGTCGGTACGAACTTATCTAAGGCGTACTGGACGATGTTTCTGAATTTTTTCCATTTTTGTTCCACATCCTCTTCCTCAGAAATGAACGTTTGATGGTGGTCACTCAGATATTCTGCGATTTGTGCCCTATCACTCTTGTTAAGCAAATATATTTTCCTTCCTTTCTTGGCATTTCTTATTACACTTGTAGTCATTGATGCAACCACTGACTTATGATCACTGATACCCTCTTCTACATTCACGGAGTCGAAAAGTTCCGGTCTATTTGTTGCTATGAGGTCTAAAACGTTAGCTTCACGAGTTGGTTCTCTAACTATCTGCTCGAAGTAATTCTCGGACAAGGCAGTCAGGATAATGTCACAAGAGTCTCTGTCCCTGGCTCCAGTTCTGATTGTGTGACTATCCCATTCTATACCTGGTAGATTGAAGTCTCCCCCTATTACAATAGTATGATCACGAAACTTCTTCACGACGTTCTGCAGGTTCTCTCTGAGGCGCTCAACTACTACGGTTGCTGATGCAGGTGGTCTATAGAAGCATCCGACTATCATATCTGACCCACCTTTGATACTTAGCTTAACCCAGATTATTTCACATTCGCATTCGCTAATAACTTCACTGGATATTATTGAATTCTTTACTGCTATAAATACTCCTCCACCATTGGCGTTTATCCTATCCTTGCGGTATATATTCCATTCTGTGTCTAGGATTTCGTTACTGTTCACTTCCGGTTTTAACCAACTTTCCGTTCCTAATACTATATGCGCACTATTTCCTTCAATAAGAGATACTAATTCAGGAACCTTGCCCTGGATACTCCTGCAGTTTACCAATATTACGTTAACTTTTCCTGTTTTTGGTCTCTGAGGACGGACGTTCTTTATCAACGATGATAATGTCCTCTCTGGTAAGCCGTCAGGTATTTTATCGTTTCGCCCAAGAGGGGGTCCCTCTAACCTAAAAAACCCCCGTGTGCACGCCACACGTACTCTGCTACCCTAGTAGCTGCTTCCGGTGTGTAGTGCACGCCTGACCTGTCTAGGGGGGCCCTACAGTTCTCCACCCAATAACGGAGGTCGATGAATTTGCAACCATTATAGTCGCAGAGTCGTCTGAGCCTCTGGTTTAGACCCTCCACACGGCTCCAAACCAGAGGACCGCGATCGACTCTGGGCACTATGCTGCAGATATTAAGCTCAGCTTGCACTCCGCGTGCGATGCTGGTTGTCTTCACCAAATCAGCCAGCCGCCGGAAGGAACCAAGGATGGCCTCAGAACCCAAGCGGCAGGCGTCATTTGTTCCGACATGTGCTACTATCTGCAGCCGGTCACACCCAGTGCGTTCAATAGCTGCCGGAAGGGCCTCCTCCACATTACGGACGAGACCCCCCGGCAAGCACACCGAGTGCACACTGGCATTCTTCCCCGACCTACCCGCTATTTTCCTGAGGGGCTCCATAACCCGCCTAACGTTGGAGCTCCCTATAACTAATAGGCCCGCCCTCTGTGACTGTCGGGACCTTGCCGGAGAATCGGCCACTGGCCCAACAGGCGAGGCATCCTGTGGTGGCTCGGAAACGATGTCATCACCACTAGGAAGCACCCCGTACCTGTTGGAAAGGGGTAAGGCAGCTGCCACGCGGCCAGATCCCACCTTCGCCTTTCGGCCAGGCACGCGAGAGCCCACCACTGTCCGCCATTCACCCTGGAGTGATGGCTGACCGGTAAGATGCTCACTGCCGGAAGACGCAGCGACATCAGGGGTTCCATGTGATTCCAAGGCCACCGAAGTAGGCATAGGTCTCACCACAGTTGCCCCAACGCCACTACGAGCCGACGCCTGCGCCTCGAGCTCGATGAGCCTAACAGACAAAGCCTCCACCTGCCCCCGAAGAGTGGCCAATTCTCCTTGCGTCCGCTCACAACAACCACAGTCCCTACACATGACTATGTTTACCCTACCCTATACGGTGACAAATTCCCAAGATAATCTTCTGATGAGCTACTCTGATAATCAAGAAACACTCACTGAAATACGAGACGCGAAAACTACGCTAGGTTTTCCCAGAAAAACTATTTAAAAGCTAAGCGCAGCAAATAAGTACAAAAACGCTTTATACAAACAGTACTCGCTGCTGCTGGTGCTCTCGCTCTCGCTGTCACAAGACATCGGTAGCTCCGTGAGGCTATTTGCAGATGACACGGTTGTCTACAAGAAAGTAGCAACATCAGAAGACTCGTACGTACTCCAGGAAGACCTGCAGAGGATTAATGCATGGTGCGACAGCTGGCAGCTTTCCCTAAACGTAGATAAATGTAATATAATGCGCATACATAGGGGCAGAAATCCATTCCAGTACGATTATGCCATAGGTGGTAAATCATTGGAAGCGGTAACGACCGTAAAATACTTAGGAGTTACTATCCGGAGCGATCTGAAGTGGAATGATCACATAAAACAAATAGTGGGAAAAGCAGGCGCCAGGTTGAGATTCATAGGAAGAATTCTAAGAAAATGTGACTCATCGACGAAAGAAGTAGCTTACAAAACGCTTGTTCGTCCGCTTCTTGAGTATTGCTCATCAGTATGGGACCCTTACCAGGTTGGATTAATAGAAGAGATAGACATGATCCAGCGAAAAGCAGCGCGATTCGTCATGGGGACATTTAGTCAGCGCGAGAGCGTTACGGAGATGCTGAACAAGCTCCAGTGGCGGACACTTCAAGAAAGGCGTTACGCAATACGGAGAGGTTTATTATCGAAATTACGAGAGAGCACATTCCGGGAAGAGATGGGCAACATATTACTACCGCCCACATATATCTCGCGTAATGATCACAACGAAAAGATCCGAGAAATTAGAGCAAATACGGAGACTTACAAGCAGTCGTTCTTCCCACGCACAATTCGTGAATGGAACAGGGAAGGGGGGATCAGATAGTGGTACAATAAGTACCCTCCGCCACACACCGTAAGGTGGCTCGCGGAGTATAGATGTAGATGTAGATGTAGATGTAGACTAATTCGCATGTACACCTCTGAGTGAAAAGTAGGGATTATCTTTGGAAATATCTCTATGTTATTGCAATAAGATGTATGTTTTTCATGGTTAAGAATTATTTGTGAAATATATGAATCGTAGTTGAGAGCATATTTATTTCATTGCATTATTCCCAGTTTTATGTAACGTGGTACTCAGAAATGAAGTCTGATAAAATGGAGGAAAATCATTATTATATGGTTAAATAATGATGGTGACCTCTTGGGTAAAATATTCTGGAGGTAAAACAATCCCTCTTTCAGATCTCTGGGTGGGGACTACTCAGGAGGACGTCATTATCAGGAGAAACACAACTAGCATTCTACGGATCGAAGTGTGGATTGTCAGATCACTTAATCAGGTAGGGAGGTTAGAAAATTTAAAAAGGGAAATGGATAGGTTAACGTTAGATACAATGGTCATTATGAAGACTGTGGAATAGTTATTCTCTTCATGAATGTGATTTTTTTTTGTGTCTTTGTTATGTATGATCAGTTTCAAGACTGTGTAAAATGTTATACCTAACATAGAACGCAATACTGTCTGAAACTCTTAAAAACGAATTTGTAATATCTGTAAATAAACCAACTGGCAGAAGAGTGGTTTTGCTATTCCTGACACAGTCTGCAATATGCCAGATCTTCTGCATACCTTTTCTGTGCCATATACAAGACAAAGTTGTATGGTCCCATTTTCTTCATCACATAGACCTTGACATGTTCCATGTACCTGGGTACAATGCAGTTGTGATTTTTGCCACAATTGATGCCTAATTCCTCGAATTTCATCTTCCAAGAGTGTGCGGCTCCACCTCACTGTAGCACAATTTTTTACACTTTTCTCAACAGAGAACTGCAGCATTGTTGAATAGGGCTTGCCAGTGTAGTTGATAAGCCTCTGTTGCCAGATCTCAAACCAAGAGAATTTGTCCTGTGGGGCTATGTTATGGACAGCATTTAAGTACTGCTGACGCCAACAATGCTGCAAGAACTGCAGAAACGCATCACTGCTGCTTGGGCAGAACTTCATTACCGTTTTAATATGGGCAGGTGGCCAAAGGCAAGAATATTGAACATTTGCAAAATGTGCCACAAACTTTGTGAGAGTAGTTACCTCTATGTGTATCACCGTTTTTGCATGTCGTATAACTGTAAATACACTGTTATTTGAAACCCAATGAATCATTTAGGCTAATCCTGGCACTAAAATGCGTAATTTTCTCAATTGTGGATCATTTTGTGCTGTCCACAGTTACAATTAAGAACTCTGCAGTTATTCTGTTTCTTCCTACATCTCTAGTAGCTGTGACAGGAATATAATAAGATGACTCGGTGGATCGGGTTCGACTACTTTCATGTGTAGTTTTCTTAAAACTCATCTTTTTTCAACGCTCTTAATGTGCAATATATCTGTGTCACATATAAACACTGATCATAATGATTAATAGTGCAAGCGAGCTGTAGTGACCTCCTCTCAGCATCTACACCATCATTTAGTCTAGTGGAGCAAGAGTGAAGCAATCATACTGACATTATGTTTAATAGTGCAATTACAGTTACCTGATCGATACTTGTGTTACCTCTACATCGTAATAAAACATACGGGGACGAAATCAACAGTTGCAACCGTAATTTCGAGTAAAAGAGCTGTAAGGAAATTGTTACAGTCTACAAAAAATAACATTGGAAGCTCCATGAAGCTTCTACCAAATGATGCTAGCATCTGTATGAAGGCTGTAAAGTCAAAGGCTGTATCGAGGTACAGGCAGGTCTGCAGAGGATCGATGACTGATACATTTATTTACGTTCAGGGACAGCTGTAACATATTGTGTGTAAAACAAGGCGAAGACGACAAACATTTTGTACTGAAAGATAAATTTGGTTGGCTCTGAGCACTATGGGACTTAACATCTATGGTCATCAGTCGATAAATTTGGTATCATAGTATAGGGTCACTAGAATGTATGGATGCCTTTGATAACGGTTTTTAGCGGAACTAAGACAATTTTTTGACAAATAATAAAGACAATTAGATATAACATTGTGAACAGGAGATGACAGACTTTTTATACTGCAAAATAATGTTTCTTTTTCTTTCTATCATGGGGTCACTGTAATGATTGGGTGAATCTGATATCGGTTTTTTACTAAACTAAACGAGTTTTGGACAAAAAATACAACCTAGACATGAGAATAACATTGTTTACTTTGGTACAAATATCAAACTATTCCCCCTGACAAGTGCTCTTTGTATGCTAGATCAGCAGTAGCGGCATGTAAATTTTATAATTTCATAGAAGAAATCTTTATGTATTTTGCTTTTCAGTAGTGCCAATATGTGAGTCACATGCACTTTTTTACTGCTGCAGTACAATTAAGTTATCACAGAAGTGCAATACGTATAGTGTACTTGAACTCATATGTATTTTCATAAACAGTATGGAACAACTTTATTTTGATGCATGTTTGAATTTTGTCATTCACAATCAGAGTTTTGTAATCACACTTGCATATTACAACAAGCAACACATCTTTGGAGGCTGTTGAGGGATCTGAAGGTGAGGCTGGTTTATATTACTTCACCCACTCATCAGTGTAAGGTAGTGCTATAACCTATTGATGTAGGTGGTTATTAAACTAAATTTACCTTTCTTATAAGCACAAAAAAAGGTACAAATGGCTCTGAGCACTATGGGAGTTAACATCTGAGGTCATCAGCCCCCTAGACTTAGAACTACTTAAACCTAACTAACGTAAGGACGTTACAACATTCATGCCCAAGGCAGGATTCGAACCTGTGACTGTATCAGGAGCTCGGTTCCGGACTGAAGTGCCTAGAACCGCTCAGCCACAGTGGCCGGCTGTTATAAGCAGAAGGGATCTAGTGTTCTAGTCAGCACTGTACTTTTAAATTCACACGTTCTTTAGTCAAGAATACGAATGTAAGTAAGATGGCTGCAAAATCATGAACAGTGTTACAGTCTGTGTTATCGATTTCAGTGTCGGCCACAGGTAGGCTTTCCAATTTAGCAAACGTATAGTTGTTAAATGTAGTTATTCCTGCGTCTTAAATGGCACAAATCGCATTTGTGAGCTGCTAGATGCAAAATGTTATATTCTTAGAATCTCCATGGATGCACTGTATAACACAACACAGCAACTGTTCTGTAGTTTTCGCCGCATAGAAGGGATGCAGAAGAAAATGGCTGATGGAGACGTCTTATTTCTCTGGAATGAAATGGCTGAAAAAAGGAATGGATTCTACCCATTGTACCACCTGTCAAATACTACCATCATAGATGTGAAAGAGATTGTCATGCATGTTTGTAGAATGGAATTTTGTGTGACTAAACCTTATATAAGTTTGAAACAAGTCATATTATGTGCTCTCAAACACCTAGATCACAGTGTCTTGTTGTGTACAGTGTATAGAATGAGTTTGAGGCGTTCTAATACGGTCCTCAATGAAAAATTTTAAGTGTTTAGTCTCGAAGAATATTTAAGAAATAGAAGATAGTGCATTACACTGGTCGGTGATTGTCCCCATCTCAATATAGATATAAAATTTAGCACGTAGGTTCAGCAGGGATAAAATATCAGTCAATGTCGATGTGTAGAAAAGTAAATCATCATTGAACAATTGTAAGCAATTGCAGGAAACCGAAGACAAAATGTGTGATAATAGTTATAACATAGAGAAAGATCCTGGTAGTATCTAATTACATGATTAACAATGAACGTTGTACAAGTATTTATGGGTAGTACTATTAAATCGAAAAAAATAGTGTTTTGAATGGAATTGTCCAGAGATAATGCAATGCATCTGTAAAGGAAGTTGTACACTAGGTGCTGGCGGCATCAATCGTGCTATTGCTTGGAGCCCTTGGAAAGGTAAGAGTTTCAAATAGGATGTTTCAGAATGCCTCAGACTCCTTCCATGTGCTGCACACAAAGCGTTTGGATGTGTCAGATCACAGGTAAGGATTTCTTTGCTACTCATGTATGATTTACCCGAACAAGATTCATTTCTACGGCCATGAACGATAACCTTTCTTGCATCTATAACGTGGCAATTCCTTCCAGAGACAAAAGACGTCTTCATCAATCACATACACATGTAAGAGATGACTTTCCCTTCTGATATCATGCACCACTGCTTGGACTGGTTTTTCCAAGAGACATATACACCTTGATGGATATTTATATATGATTTGCACGTAATCTCTGATCGAAAAGCTATGACGCTTATCTCTGTTCCTTACTATGTAGCAAGGAATAAATATCACCAATAAAAAAGGCTGCCCTGTCACATCTGGAACCATTGGCAACTTATAAGTACGAGACCTTCATGCTTCTGCTAAACTACAAACTGTTACCTTAGAAAAGCGAGTATATAGACAGTGACTGCTTTAGCTGGGATACAAACACCTGGAAAACCTTAGTCAATGGTCGGCCGGAGTGGGCGAGCGGTTCTAAGCGCTACAGTCTGGAACCGCATGACCGCTACGGTCGCAGGTTCGAATCCTGCCTCAGGCATGGATGCGTGTGATGTCCTTAGGTTAGTTAGGTTAAGTAGTTCTAAGTTCTAGGGGACTGATGACCTCAGCAGTTACGTCGCATAGTGCTCAGAGCCATTTGAACCATTTGAACCTTTGTCAATGTTAATTTCCTTGATTTCAAAACAAAACTGAAACATTCAGTTGCACTCGCTATTGAAGTTAGAGTCTGCCTCATGAAGAAACGAATGGAAGAGAGGGGTGGTGGGAGGCGGGGGAGGGGGGGAGTGGGGATGTGAACTATACTGTTTTTCCATCACATCTGGTACACCTACACAGCGCTGAGGAATTTTTCTAAGTCCACTGCATGATCGTTTCACATTACAACTCCTGATACTCATACCACTGTAATTACAGAGAAAAAACAATAAAATTTCGTAAAGTTGTAGGAAAATTCACTGTATGTGCTACACTGTGTATGACCATATAGTTTTTGATTCTGGAGTTACTCCTACTGTTGGTGTCTTTCTTCCATCCTGATATTCACATCGCTTTACCCCAGTCAGTCTTGCGGAAACTGCATCGTGATCCTTCCATGGCATTCCATTTAACCTCCAGAACATATTTCTCACTCTTTCATATTGGGTCGCGTCATAGCCATTGTCATACAATTTATGAACAATCTTTTAGGGCTATTGATCCTATGTGCTAAATCTTCATGAACAAGTATATAGAGATATGCGACATTCGCCATCCCTGGACTGGAGACGCAAAATTTTTCAAAAGGTATGGTTTTAGAATGCCTCAGACTAATTCCATACCCTGCACACCAAAGGACATTGGGATTGAGGTGTTTCAAATCACACCATGAGATCTTTCCAGCTTTATGTAAGGCTTATGTGGTGAGATTCTATTTTGTTGACATTTATGACAACTGCTCTTAGTGTTAATAGTGGTTAGCATCCCAGACTTGAAAGCAGGTCAGATGGTCGTGGCAGTGGAAGGTTTCTGCACTATGAATAACATCAGTCTCAAGTGTGTTGCTGGAAATAGCTCCCACAACAGTTACAATGTATTGCTTCCAACACAGAGGACTGCTATCCAATTCTGCGTCTGTGCTGTGACATGACTTCAGCCAAAGTGGCCACGGTTTATAGATGAATTCATCAAGTACAATGATTAAAGAAACATATTTTTAACATGCTATTTGTAACTCCTCAGTACTGTTAGGTATTTTTGACATTAAGAGTCAGTACTTGTAATAGATTCCATGTCATATGCATCAGTGTGATGTAGACTGTGTAACACTGTTGTGTCACGTGTCCACTACGTAATAAGAAGAAGATTGTAGAATTTTTAAAACGGATCAGATAGCTATATTTAATGACAATTCGTTTGCTACAATAGTCAACTTACATGTAGACTAAGTGAAAATCGATTACACAGATTCCAACACTATTTATGTTTCTATAGCCACCATGCCGAATTTATAAAGCGTCCTGACAAAAGAACGTAGTATTAGGCTGATAATTGCAATTCCTTGGTGCAGATAGATATTTTTCACACTAAGAAACAATATTTGTAACACATCCTATACCATATGCTTCCATGTGATACAGATTCTATAAGCGTTTTCTGTGATGTATCCATTGGATTATAAAAAGACCCCACTGTGTATCTAGAAGCTGGAAAGCAGATGACAGCATTTTTAAAACTGGTAGAATAACTATACCTTACGACACTTGGTAAGCTACAATGGCAAAACTTACGTGTAGATTATGTGGAAATCGATTACACAAACTTCATCACTGTAGTAGGGGGACAAGGTGGGCGTCAGTGCAATTGGTTAGTGCAAGTTGCCTACATCAGGGGCAGGTATGCATTCAGGGGCAAACCTGTTCTTCTTCTTTGATTGACAGGTCCTTAACCTGTTGTTCTGCTAAAAGAATCCTTCCTTTTGATTGACAGCCACTTAAGCTATTGTTCCACTGGCCCTCCCCCAACCTACCCACCCACTACCCTCCCATCACGCTGCTACAGGTCTGAGTTATTGGAATAGCCCCTCTCGCTCTTATCAATTTGATTGACTACTTAATTAAATTGATCAATTAATTAACCCCCAACCCACTGGTAAACCCCCTCCCCTCCCCCTCCCCTCTCCTCCCCAGAAAATGACAGGAAGGTCAAATTCCATCAGGACAATGCAACACACCATGGCAACCTCCACTAACCTAAGAAAATGGCGGAGAAAAGGGCACTTTGGCTACCTCCACTAAGCTAGAAAAATAGCAGGAAAAAGGACGCTTGGGCTATCTCCACTAACCTAAGTCATCTGACAGCCACCTCTTCCTAGGAATTGGTGGGAAAAGGACTCAGCCTGCACTGGACATAAGTCTTTATTTTCAGTCTTTATCTAAATAATTAGAGGCAGTTCTGCCTTCATGTGTGTTCACCTCAAGGTCCAGGTCCAACTGAACTAGTGCACAGTATTTCCACCACAGGGCGCTGTCGTCCCTTCCATGACTTAATCCAAGATGGCGGTCTGGTGGTGGAGAGGAAGGGTCTCATAACAGGAAATTCAAGGGTATATTGTTTATTTATAAGAAAATCAGTTTGCGGGGGTTGCATTTTTCTTGCTCATCATTCTGTGGTGTTCGGAAACTTGTAGGTCTTGTAAGAAGTAGTTACATGGAGCAAACATGTTGCATAACCTAATGTTTGGCGCTATACTCTGGGTGTCTTAACCTAATGCTAGGGCCTTTGTTGGCACTTAACCTGTTGTTCTGTTAAGTGGTTTTCTATTTCCTTTAACTATTGTACCGCCTCTGATACCAAATTAAGTAATTAGTTATGTCCTCCCACCATTTTCTGGTACACTTTGCGAATTTAACACGCTTCTGACCGCCATTTCAGGCTTATTCTTCTTTGCCACCAACCCACTAAAACTACTGTACTGCGTTTTACATAAAAATTGTACAAATTAACCTAGTTTTCTCCAGTAAACCTGCTGTTCCGCTCCATGTCACTCACTAATACACACCCTCCCCTTATCTATTGTGCCGCACACAACATTGATACAAAAAAATTATGCAAATTAATGAAATCGATATTCTTCACATGCATAGGGTAGTTTTTTTTTTAATTTGCAGCAACCTATTGCTCAGTGAAACCGATAGCATATAGTTTAAACCAAAGATAGGTAATAAAAAACACATACTGCCACTCGACGCCCGACGCCGATCCCGCTGACTGCACACAACCGCAGGAGTTGAGATGCACCGGTGGTCCCCGCAAAGTGATGATGTGGCCATCAGCTGCCAAACCATGCGTAAGTGCCAGTTCAGTTCCCGCAAGGATGAGCCGGCGGCATCTGTTTCATAAATGACACCCGAGAAATACTTGTTTAAACATATGTTCACCTGGGTACCATTGCTGACCTGATGACACACAACTGCGCCAAGAGAAATGTAGCAATGCTTCCCAGAATAGCACAGGATGCACTCTTCCTAGCATTCCGAATGGGACAGCCCATCTGTCACTGTATTTACTCGTCAAACTGCTGCTGATGCCAGTGTGGGAGCACTGTCAACCATTGTCTTCTGCAGACGAGACTTTCAGCACCAAACTTATTTTGTACATATCGCTACATTGCACTGATAGTTAAACCCCACAAAAGTTGTCTACAGTTCATCTAATACATACAAGACTTACAAGAATATTGGGAGCCAGGAATATATTTACCAGTGTAACTACAATTAAATATTATGATTGCTCCTGCAGTCTGACACCGATTGATGTACCAGTAAAGTCTCCTCTTGATGGCAGTGGTTCTGGAACGAATCTCACTATGTATAGGGCACATAATTTCCACGTAGAAATCTCTCTCATAACATCGCGGTTATCGATGTGCTGAATCTATATGTCCCTCATGATAGGCCACACACTCATTTTCTCTGGTCATGCCACAACATAAGCCACAGTAACATTACACTGCGATATATACACATTTTACACAAACAGTGCAGTTATCTTTCATATCCGTACAGCAGCCGAAAAAATTATGGTATTTCTACACTCACACCAGATATGGGTCTCGATTCACCTCAATCCTAGGAAATCATCTGAAAAAGTCTTCGAAACACCGCTTCTGGAAGGTGCTCCATCCTGCCAAGATTCCCTCAAATAAGTGTTATGAAGGACAGGCATCAGGAACTGTGTGTAATAATGAATACCACACCCAAGGACATAATACTTGAAAAGATATCACTGACGCAGGTTGGTGTACTGTAATCCCTTTCCTTTCTTTCTGCAGATGAGACTTTCAGTAGCAAAAAACTATTTTACACAGATCGCCATATTGCACCGACAATTAAATTGTGCAAAGTGTCCCTACATATCGTCAAATATGGAAAGACTCTTACTCAAATACACTGCTCTCCCACTGAGGACAGGAGCTTGAATATTAGAGCGTGAAACTGATTTTCAACCCAGCAATCTATCACCACGTACAATGTTGATGTAGTAAACATACAATTCGTATCCTGCACCATACAAAATCGCCCCTTTTACATCATTCCTACATACACCGAGAAGACAGACAGCATAAGCACATGCACCGTAGGTATACTCATGGCACTAGATATTTCTTGCGAGTTCGGGTATTCATCCATTCCCAACGCGTGATGAGAGTGCCCTCAGTGGAGCGAAGTCACACTCAGAACTGTTGTGCAAAGACTGGCTCGTTTCCCCTTGGCACAAACGTGTTACTGTTTCTGGTCTGGACCTGTTTGCTTTTCTACACACATCTCCATACTCTGGGATTACAAGAACACATGTAATTTGGCAAGGTTTCCAAGACTATCACACCATTTTCGCGATATATCTCGATATCAAACACATATTAGTATCCTACTGATCGCTCGACAACATATCTCTGAAGATATAGACTGGAAAATATTTCTCTAAAAACCCGAAATTTTAGCGAGGTGTAACGTGCTGTAATCACTGAGTAACTAAGGGAACTCGAAAAAAATAGAGGAAACTGATATTTTCACTCACGAATACTGATGTCAGTGATGTAACAGATTTGAAATCATCCCTATAATTTACAAAGTCAACACAGGTATTTCTCATGTCTAGGGAACCAGCAAACGAGACTTCCGCCTGTCTTTCACCTGCTAGATGCACACACCACAATCGATGTTCTCTCAACTAAATAAAGGCGCGAAATGTGAAGAAGCAGTCAATGGAATCATGGTCAAGCACAAACACACGTCCATATAGAATCTTCTCAAATATCCACACGATTATAAAAGCAACCCAACACATACTAAGTATTAGTTCACTATTTGGCCGTCTAGAGAACGATATGATTAAGTCAGCTATGTTCCTACACTCCTAACAGACCTCTCTGTTCAGACAGCTCCTGCCGTTAACGGGAAATGTGAATCATTACCACCACAGGACACGGGCCCTGCAAGTCAAGTGCGCATCGACACAATCATCCTACGATAAAAACGGGCCTCATATACACTCCTGGAAATTGAAATAAGAACACCGTGAATTCATTGTCCCAGGAAGGGGAAACTTTATTGACACATTCCTGGGGTCAGATACATCACGTGATCACACTGACAGAACCACAGGCACATAGACACAGGCAACAGAGCATGCACAATGTCGGCACTAGTACAGTGTATATCCACCTTTCGCAGCAATGCAGGCTGCTATTCTCCCATGGAGACGATCGTAGAGATGCTGGATGTAGTCCTGTGGAACGGCTTGCCATGCCATTTCCACCTGGCGCCTCAGTTGGAACAGCATTCGTGCTGGACGTGCAGACCGCGTGAGACGACGCTTCATCCAGTCCCAAACATGCTCAATGGGGAACAGATCCGGAGATCTTGCTGGCCAGGGTAGTTGACTTACACCTTCTAGAGCACGTTGGGTGGCACGGGATACATGCGGACGTGCATTGTCCTGTTGGAACAGCAAGTTCCCTTGCCGGTCTAGGAATGGTAGAACGATGGGTTCGATGACGGTTTGGATGTACCGTGCACTATTCAGTGTCCCCTCGACGATCACCAGTGGTGTACGGCCAGTGTAGGAGATCGCTCCCCACACCATGATGCCGGGTGTTGGCCCTGTGTGCCTCGGTCATATGCAGTCCTGATTGTGGCGCTCACCTGCACGGCGCCAAACACGCATACGACCATCATTGGCACCAAGGCAGAAGCGACTCTCATCGCTGAAGACGACACGTCTCCATTCGTCCCTCCATTCACGCATGTCGCGACACCACTGTAGGCGGGCTGCACGATGTTGGGGCGTGAGCGGAAGACGGCCTAACGGTGTGTGGGACCGTAGCCCAGCTTCATGGAGACTGTTGCGAATGGTCCTCGCCGATACCCCAGGAGCAACAGTGTCCCTAATTTGCTGGGAAGTGGCGGTGCGGTCCCCTACGGCACTGCGTAGGATCCTACGGTCTTGGCGTGCATCCGTGCGTCGCTGCGGTCCGGTCCCAGGTCGACGGGCACGTGCACCTTCCGCCGACCACTGGCGACAACATCGATGTACTGTGGAGACCTCACGCCCCACGTGTTGAGCAATTCGCGGTACGTCCACCCGGCCTCCCACATGCCCACTATACGCCCTCGCTCAAAGTCCGTCAACTGCACATACGGTTCACGTCCACGCTGTCGCGGCATGCTACCAGTGTTAAAGACTGCGATGGAGCTCTGTATGCCACGGCAAACTGGCTGACACTGACGGCGGCGGTGCACAAATGCTGCGCAGCTAGCGCCATTCGACGGCCAACACCGCGGTTCCTGGTGTGTCCGCTGTGCCGTGCGTGTGATCATTACTTGTACAGCCCTCTCGCAGTGTCCGGAGCAAGTATGGTGGGTCTGACACACCGGTGTCAATGTGTTCTTTTTTCCATTTCCAGGAGTGTATATTTGATCGCTCTACTTAAATTAAGTGTTACGATCACAATCTCAGTTGAACGACTTTCGACAATGAGCGAAGTATCGGAAATACAGCTTGCTGACGGCTGTGGCTCTGAAAATAGAAATATCTGTGCCATTCTTATGACTCGACATACTCTTCCCTCTGCTATCACAGTATTCCACGTCAAAAGCATACCTTCCTTACCACTGGACATAGTCATTTAATTTGCACATGTCAGGTCACAAACAAATACATTATAAGCCTGATGCTCAAGGGAACCTATCATGAACCCTCTACTACTAAGTGTAATACTTCGGCAATAAATGATTGCCGTAGATACGAAATAATACTGACCGAGAATCAACGATGGGTAGACATGTCTCATAAGTTCTTCTTGTGACCCTTACCACTGTATCTTAGAGAGGCGTAATCAATCGTCTTACAAACCACCAGATGTTAAAAAACACAACTATATTTCCATCACAAGTGATCTTGGTTCTACAGGTGCATTCAAGTATCCATGTTAAAAGCTATACCGACTTTAAAAATCTACATTTGGCATTACCTCTGAATGAAATGATTTTTTCCAGACAAATACCGTGACACTGAATAAAGACGCTGATCTCTGGAGTGTATAGTATCAAACCAACAGTGCAGTTACATGTCGCCGACAGTGCAACCTCGTAACAAAGTTACTGAATTTTGAAAGTAATTCGGCTAAGGAGCGTGGTATGAAACCGGTACTTGCAACTCCCTCACACTGCTGCCGCTAGATATTTCTCCAGTATTTGTAAAGCATTCTGTCTCGATGCCATATCAGAGGTTCGGTGGTATATCGACTGGGTTATAGGCGATGGTTGATTGAGAAGGATTACAAACAGTAGTAGATTGTGTGCTGATTGAGGTCTTAAGAAATGTTCAATAGCTTTACGCTTTGGGTAGAAATGCTGTCTAGGACTGGGATTCAAGTAGTTCCATTAAACCACATACCTGTGTTGTATATTATGGAGAAGTCCTTTAACGATTTCAGCCACTGGTGAATCATATTTCTGGCACTGTCATATCTCAAATCTATCTGCTACAGTAAAATTCCAACGTGGTTTTAGGTAGTCCCTGTGCATCTTGGAATTGTTCCTCAGACTGCACTACCACCCCTGCAGTTTAGTGCATGTGATCTTTCCAATGTAAGTTGGAACTGAGTAGAAGTCAGAGAAGAATCTACCACCTTCTCAACTCATGTAGAAACAGGCTGAGTTACTGTGACAGGACTGTGTTTTAACCATTCGATGGAAATGGTACCTGGGAGAAAGACGAGGATATTGCTACTACACTGCGATGTGCCCCCCAAACTACATACAAGTACTGCAGATCCACGTCCGTCAGGGCCCATTCACGTCTATTACTCCAACATTCTATCTTTGTTATTGTGTACCATCCAACAAAGAAAAATTACGAACTATAAAAGATCGACTGACTTCATCCAGTAGAGAACACAATAAGACTTTTCACGCATCTCTCTCCTCTCATACATCGAAAATAAATACCATGCTTTCTAGCACAGAGCAAATGCGATGATCGTATTAAATATACAGCTATTGAACCATTGGAAAATAAATACCATGCTTTCTAGCACAGAGCACATGTGATGATCCTATTAAATATACAGCTATTGAACCATTGGACCGACTAGTGTAAAGGTGCATCGCCTGTACTCTAGGAGGATGACTGTGTCCCACAAACTATGCTGTAAGTCGAAGAGACCCTCTCTGGGACCGTGTGTCGTTGTTTGATACATTGTTTTTTTTTTTCCTTCTGTAACATGCTTTGTACACTGTCATACATTTTGTTTTCTTCCACCATGACTTCGAATTCTGTGTCAGGATCTAAACTAACATTAACACGTTCTGATCCATTGCCTCTCGCAGAAAACTAGACATCCCACAGTGTAAATCATGTTGTTTCTGCAGATACCATAACAAGCCACACACAGTGGATGATTTTAAATAAAAGACAGCTACGACATAAGGAAACTGTAAGAGTTTGGTGGCGTTTTGGAGAGTTTACAAACCACAGTCCCAAGGTGATAGATGACCTCTACATTTAAACTGATCTGTAAGAAGGATGGAAGAACTGATGGCTCTGCGTTCTTTTTAGAGTGATTCCTCATATTGCAGTCATGTGCGCAATCACTGTTTCAGTGCTAGCCATCCCCAGAAGGTGTTGCTTCTCCACCAAAATTCTTTCTCCAACTCAAACAAGAAATGTCAGTCAATCATTATGTGGAAACCAACAGCGTACCAGTGGATGGACTGAATGGAAAAGACACTGTCGATATACTGTAATAATAAGTATCACAATTGATTGTACGAACAATTTTAATAATTTTACAGTAATTTCCAACACAGACCAATTATGCGACAGCATTTTTCCCAGTTTCACTATCATAGCTAAACGGCCTCTTCTCTTCTTTGTGAGTATCGTGCGAATGCGAATGTAGATAGATGACCGTGCAGTACCTCCATTCATTCTTAATTCTCGAATATATACATCATCGAAGTATACCAGACATACTTCTAGCACCTCGAGCATAGTGCTTAATTTACGATCTATCTCTATGTGGATAGGAGTTGCAGAGCATTCTCGCAGTCTTAGGTTAAAATTAGAGACTGAAAGACCCCCTCACACTGTCTTTGTTTGACCAACCCGCTCTGCAGCACCGTTACCGATTTAATCTGCAGTTGACCAGAAGTAGATGGCTACACTCCGCATCTTGTGAATGAATGGAGCTAGCCAAATCCTCGCCCATCCAAGTGCACAAGATTTCTCCAGACGCGGCCATGTCGACGTGGTTCGCACCGCTTATCAGTGTATAGTGGTAGATTTGAAAGTGTTGTGTTGTAATAGCAGAAGGTTAAGAAAAACAACAAACGGGTGATTTTTATGCATGATGGAGCTCCAGATGTGTGGAGCTCGAAGCATTTTACGTAAATCAACTACGCTATCAATTTTAAAGTATTGTTCCAGTGTCTGGGTTTAGTACTGTGGGTATTGGTAAAAGGGAATATAAACACACACACACTACTAAGGCTACACGGTTCTCAACGTAAAACAGGCTATAATATTAGATCGCTTCAGTTTCCAACCTATCAGTCGTGTGGAATGCAGCACTGTCAATATTTGAATGTAAGAAATATATTTCCAGCGCATGACATACATCCTTCTTGTAGGTTTCTCTACGATAAACTATGGTAACAAACTGTAAAACGAAAAAAACTTCTTCCTTAAAACAGCGTCTCTGTGTGATACATGCACAATGTAGCTTCCAGAGATGTATAGCGTCCACTGTTCACATCCGATCATGGTTCAGAAATTAGACTACGCCCACATCAGTCCTGTATAAAATGATCGTTAGTAATGGAGAATACCTCTTACAAGGAAGCAGATAAACGCATAGCAGCGACGTCCAACATGCGAAATTACAAGTCATGCCTTCATTAACTCTGTAAACAGCACATCTGTCAAGCAGATGTATACACAAGGGATTGCAGTGTCTCACAAACACCTATCGCTAACTTTGTTATGAAACTGAAGTATCGATTTTACACTTACGATACGACAATGGAGTGGATTACACTGCATAGATCTTCATTCGTTTAGCGGAATGTGTCAAGTTTCATCACACATGAGATGGAAGTCCTCTGATGACGGAGAGGTTTACTGTTAACGATCGCAAGTAGATAGTGCTCTAAGTCAAATACAGAACACATGGTTGTATACGAGTCGAACACAGGCTATGTCATACAACTGATGCATCCTGACAGAACACCAGGAAAAAATGGTCAAATGACCTGCAACAACTTCTCCCCTTCCCCCCCCCCCCCGCAACACTCACTAGTATGCATCATCAGTCTGCCATTAATTAGTACATCGTTACAGCTCCATCTCAATCGATTACCCCGTCCACTCTATGTCATCCTTAACGCAGATCCAAGATAGCTTAGAGGCAGATGGTTCTCTGTCTTGCTTAAAAGCCATCTGTGACTCATACACATACACAGACATCTTGAAAACAGAGCAGACGCTCTGCAAATTTGGAATATGCGGTGTGGAGGCGACTGGATACAATCGCGTACAGTGCTACACTATGCCTCCCGATCTGTGCATTTGCAGTAGGCGTTGGCACCTGTACTACATTTACAAGCAATTTTAGAACACGGAACGAGAGGTTATGTCATGATCGCATGGGTAGAACTAAATAAAATCGAAAGAATTACGAAAAATACGTATAAATTGATGGAACATACAATGAAATGCGGAGAAATTGAGTAAGTACTTGCGTGTCTTCTGGTTGGCGCAGAGCAATTTGTACATGGGAACAAGTATGCTACAACAAGAGGAATCCGAGAAAAAGTCTACATGGAAGCGAATGGAACCAGGGAAACAGTCACCTTTTTTCGACGATGCAGCATTCTACTGTACGTCTATTGAGGTAACAGTGATACACGCGAGTTGACTACTGTATATGACGCTTTTAAGGAAGACAGAGAACCATCTGCCTCGAAGCTTACTTGAATCTGCGTTAAGGATGACATAGAGTGAACGGGGTGATCGATTGAGATGGAGCTGTAACGATGTACTACACTACTGGCCATTAAAATTTCTACACCACGAAGATGACGTGTACAGACGCGAAATTTAACCGACAGGAAGAAGATACTGTGATATGCAAATGATTAGCTTTTCAAAGCATTCTCACAAGGTTGGCGCCGGTGGCGACACCTACAACGTGCTGACATGAGGAAAGTTTCCAACCGATTTCCCATACACACACGGCAGTTGACCGGCGTTGCCTGGTGAAACGTTCTGATGCCTCGTGTAAGGAGGAGACATGCGTACCATCACGTTTCCGACTTTGATAAAGGTCGGATTGTAGCCTATCGCGATTGCGATTTATAGTATCGCGACATTGCTGCTCGCGTTGGTCGAGATCCAATGACTGTTAGCAGAATATGGAATCAGTGGGTTCAGGAGGGTAATACGGAACGCCGTGCTCGATCCCAACGGCCTCATATCACTAGCAATCGCGATGACAGGCATCTTATCTGCGTGGCTGTAACGTCTCGATCCCTGAGTCAACAGATGGGGATGTTTGCAAGACAACAACCATCTGCACGAACAGTTCGACGACATTTGCAGCAGCATGGACTATCAGCTCGGAGACCATGGCTGCGGTTACCCTTGATGCTGCACCACAGACAGGAGCGCCTGCGATGGTGTACTCGACTACGAACCTGGGTGCACGAATGGCAAAACGTCATTTTTTCGGATCAATCCAGGTTCTGTGTACAGCATCATGATGGTCGCATCCTTGTTTGGCGACATCGCGGTGAACGCACATTGGAAGCATGTATTCGTCATCGCCATACTGTCGTATCACCCCACATGATGGTATGGGGTGTCATTGGTTACACGTCTTGGTCAACTCTTGATTGCATTGACGGCACTGTGGACTGTGGACGTTACATTTCAGATGTGTTATGACCCGTGGTTCTACCCTTCATTCGATCCCTGTGAAACCC
This sequence comes from Schistocerca cancellata, assembly GCF_023864275.1. Taxonomy (NCBI): domain Eukaryota; kingdom Metazoa; phylum Arthropoda; class Insecta; order Orthoptera; family Acrididae; genus Schistocerca; species Schistocerca cancellata. Next base: position 602,040,040 of record NC_064626.1, read on the forward strand.
TACATTTCATCAGGATAATGCACAACCGCATGTTGCATGTCCTGTATGGGCCTTTCTGGATACAGAAAATGTTCGACTGCTGCCCTGGCCAGCACAATCTCCAGATCTCTCACCAATTGAAAACGTCTGATCAATGGTGGCCAAGCAACTGGCTCGTCACTATGTGCCAGTCACTACTCTTGATGAACTGTGTTATCGTGTTGAAGCTGCATGGGCAGCTGTACATGTACACGCCATCCAAGCTCTGTTTGACTCAATGCCCAGGCGTATCAAGGCCGTTATTACGGCCAGAGGTGGTCGTTCTGGGTACTGATTTCTCAGGATCTATGCACCCAATCTGCGTGAAAATGTAATCACATCACAGTTCTAGTATAATATATTTATCCAATGAATACCCGTTTATCATCTGCATTTCTTCTTGGTGTAGCAATTTTAATGGTCAGTAGCGTATGTAATGGCAGACAGGTGATGCATTCTAGAGAGGGTGGGAGAAGTTGTTGCAGGTCAATTGACCATTTTTTTTTTTTTTCCTGATGTTCTGTCAAGATGCATCAGTTGTGTGACATAGCCTGTGTACGACTCATATACAACCACGTGTTCTGTATTTGACTTAGAGCACTGTCTACTTGCGATCGTTAATAGTAAACCTCTCCATCATCAGAGGATTTCCATCTCATATGTGATGAAACGTGGTACTTCCTGCTAAACGAATGAAGATTTATGCGATGAACTCCAAGTCCTTGTCGTATCTTAAGTAAAAAATCGATAATTCAGTTTCATAACTAAGTTAGTGTTAGGTGTATAGGAGACACTGGATTCCCTTGCTTATACATATGCTTGACAGATGTGCTGTTTACAAAGTTAGTGACTCTTATTATTACAGTATATCGACGGTGTCTTTTCCATCCAATCCATCCACTGGTACGCTGTTGGTTTCCACTTAATTATTGACTGACATTGCTTGTTTGAGTTGGAGAAATTGTTTTGGTGGAGAAGCAACACCTTCTGGGGATGGTTAGCACTGAAACAGTGATCGCGCACATGACTGTAATATGAGGAATCACTCTAAAAAGAACGCAGAGCCATCAGTTCTTCCATCCTTCTTACAGATCAGTTTAAATGTAGAGGTCATCTATCACCTTGGGACTGTGGTTTGTAAACTCTCCACAATGCCGTGAAACTCTTACAGTTTCCCTATGTCGTAGCTGTCCTTTATTTAAAATCATCTAGTGTGTGTGGCTTGTTATGGTATTTGCAGCAACAACATGACTTACACCGTGTGATGTCTAGCTTTCTGCGAGAGGCAATGGATCAGAATGTGTTATGTCAGTTTAGAACCTGACACAGAATTCGAAGACGTGATGGATCAAAACAAAATGTATTGCAGAGTACAAAGCATGTCGCAGAAGAAAGCAAACAATGTATCAAACAACGATACAGGTTAGAAGGGAGGTTCTCTTCGACTTACAGCATAGTTTGTGGGACACAGTCATCCTCCTAGAGTACAGGCGATGCACCTTTACACTAGTCGGTCCAATGGTTCAATAGCTGTATATTTAATAGGATCATCACATGTGCTCTGTGCTAGAAAGCATGGTATTTGTTTTCCAATGGTTCAATAGCTGTATATTTAATACGATCATTGCATTTGCTCTGTGCTAGAAAGCAAGGTATTTATTTTCGATGTATGAGAGGAGAGAGATGCGTGAAAAGTCTTATTGTGTTCTCTACTGGACGAAGTCAGTCGATCTTTTATAGTTCGTAATTTTTCTTTGTTGGATGGTACACAATAACAAAGATAGAATGTTGGAGTAATAGACGTGAATGGGCCCTGACGGACGTGGATCTGCAGTACTTGTATGTAGTTTGGGGGGGCACATCGCAGTGTAGTAGCAATATCCTCGTCCTTCTCCCAGGTACCATTTCCATCGAATGGTTAAAACACAGTCCTGTCACAGTAACTCAGCCTGTTTCTACATGAGTTGAGAAGGTTGTAGATTCTTCTCTGACTTCTACTCAGTTCCAACTTACATTGGAAAGATCACATGCACTAAACTGCAGGGGTGGTAGTGCAGTCTGAGGAACAATTCCAAGATGCACAAGGACTACCTAAAACCACGTTGGAATTTTACTGTAGCAGATAGATTTGAGATATGACAGTGCCAGAAATATGATTCACCAGTGGCTGAAATCGTTAAAGGACTTCTCCACAATATACAACACGGGTATGTGGTTGAATGGAACTACTTGAATCCCAGTCCTAGACAGCATTTCTACCCAAAGCGTAAAGCTATTGAACATTTCTTAAGACCTCAATCAGCACACAATCTACTACTGTTTGTAATCCTTCTCAATCAACCATCGCCTATAACCCAGTCGATATACCACCGAACCTCTGATATGGCATCGAGACAGAATGCTTTACAAATACTGGAGAAATATCTAGCGGCGGCAGTGTGAGGGAGTTGCAAGTACCGGTTTCATACCACGCTCCTTAGCCGAATTACTTTCAAAATTCAGTAACTTTGTTACGAGGTTGCACTGTCGGCGACATGTAACTGCACTGTTGGTTTGATACTATACACTCCAGAGATCAGCGTCTTTATTCAGTGTCACGGTATTTGTCTGGAAAAAATCATTTCATTCAGAGGTAATGCCAAATGTAGATTTATAAAGCCGGTATAGCTTTTAACATGGATACTTGAATGCACCTGTAGAACCAAGATCACTTGTGATGGAAATATGGTTGTGTTTTTTAACATCTGGTGGTTTGTAAGACGATTGATTACGCCTCTCTAAGATACAGTGGTAAGGGTCACAAGAAGAACTTATGAGACATGTCTACCCATCGTTGATTCTCGGTCAGTATTATTTCGTATCTACGGTAATCATTTATTGCCGAAGTATTATACTTAGTAGTAGAGGGTTCATGATAGGTTCCCTTGAGCATCAGGCTTATAATGTATTTGTTTGTGACCTGACATGTGCAAATTAAATGACTATGTCCAGTGGTAAGGAAGGTATGCTTTTGACGTGGAATACTGTGATAGCAGAGGGAAGAGTATGTCGAGTCATAAGAATGGCACAGATATTTCTATTTTCAGAGCCACAGCCGTCAGCAAGCTGTATTTCCGATACTTCACTCATTGTCGAAAGTCGTTCAACTGAGATTGTGATCGTAACACTTAATTTAAGTAGAGCGATCAAATATATATGAGGCCCGTTTTATTCGTAGGATGTGTCGATGCGCACTTGACTTGCAGGGCCCGTGTCCTGTGGTGGTAATGATTCACATTTCCCGTTAACGGCAGGAGATGTCTGAACAGAGAGGTCTGTTAGGAGTGTAGGAATATAGCTGACTTAATCATATCGTTCTCTAGACGGCCAAATAGTGAACTAATACTTACTATGTGTTGGGTTGATATTATACTCATGCGGATATTTGAGAAGATTCTATATGGACGTGTGTTTGTGCTTGACCATGATTCCATTGACTGCTTCTTCACATTTCGCGTCTTTATTTAGTTGAGAGAACATCGATTGTGGTGTGTGCATCTAGCAGGTGAAAGACAGGTGGAAGATACATTTGCTGGTTCTCTAGACATGAGAAATACCTTAGCTGACTTTGTAAATTACAGGGATGATTTGGAATCCGTTACATCACCGATACCAGTATTCGCGAATGTAAATATCAGTTTCCTCTTTTTTTTTTAAGTTCTCACATAAAGGTCTTTGCAGAGGGGATAAGTTTCTAGTTGCTCAGTGGTTAGAGTACGTTCCACCTCACTAAAATGTTGGGTTTCTAGAGAAATAATTTCCAGTCTATATTTTCGGAGTTATGTTGCGCGAGAGATCAGTATGATACTAGTATGTGCTTGATATGAAGATTTATCGCGAAAATGGCATGATAGTCTAGCTAACCATGCAAAATTACATGTGTTCTTGTAATCCCAGAGTATGGATGATGATGATGTTTGGTTTGTGGGGCGCTCAACTACGTGGTTATCAGCGCCCGTACAATTATCCAATCTTTGCTCAGTCCAATTTCGCCACTTTCCTGGATGATGATGAAATGATGAGGACAACACAAACACCCAGTCATCTCGAGGCAGGTGAAAATCCCTGACCCCGCCGGGAATCGAACCCGGGACCCCCGTGCTCGGGAAGCGAGAACGCTACCGCGAGACCACGAGCGGCGGACAATCCCCAGAGTATGGAGATGTGTGTAGAAAAGCAAACATGTTCGGACCAGAAACAGTAACGCGTTTGTGCCAAGGGGAAACGAGCCAGTCTTTGCACAACAGTTCTGAGTGTGACTTCGCTCCACTGGGGGCACTCTCGTCACGCGTTGCAGGAAATATCTAGTACTGCGAGTATACCTACGGTGCATGTGCTTATGCTGTCGGTCTTCTCGGTATATGTAGGAATGATGTAAAAGGGGTGATTTTGTATGGCACAGGATACGAATTGTATGTTTACTACATCGACACCGTACATGATGATATATTGCTGGGTTGGAGATCGATTTCACACTCTAATATTCAATCTCCAGTCTCCAGTGGGAGAGCAGTGTAATTGGGTAAAAGTCTTTACGTTTTTGATGATATGTAGGGGAACTTTGCAGGGTTTAATTGTCGGTGCAATACGGCAATCTGTGTAAAATAGTTTTTAGCTGCTGAAAGTCTCATCTGCAGAAAGAAAGAAAAGGGATCACAGTACACCAACCAGCATCGGAGATGTCTTTCCAAGCATTATGTCCTTGGGTGCGGTATTCATTATCGCACACAGTTCCTAATGCCTGTCCATCGTAACATGTGTTTGAGAGAATCTTGGCAGGATGCAGCACCTTCCAGAAGCGGTGATTCGAAGACTTTGTCAGATAATTTCCTAGGACTGAGGTGAATCAAGACACATAGCTGGTGTGAGTGTAGGAATACCATAATTTTTTCGGCTGCTGTACAGATATAAAAGATAACTGCACTGTTTGTGTAAAATGTGTATATATCGCAGTGTAATGTTACTGTGGCTTATGTTGTGGCATGACCAGAGAAAATGAGTGTGTGTCCTATCATGAGGATATAGATTCAGCGCATCCATAACCGTGAGGACATGAGAGATATTTTTATGTGGAAAATTATGTGTGCTATAGATTCTGAGATTCATTTCAGAACCACTGCCATCAAGAGGAGACATTACTGGTACATCGATTGGTGTTAGACTGCAGGAGCAACCATAATATTTAATTGTAGTTACACTGGTAAATATGTTCCTGGCTCCCAATATTCTTGTAAGTCTTTTATGTATTAGATAAACTGTAGACAACTTTTGTGGGGTTTAACTATCAGTGCAATGTAGCGATATGTACAAAATAAGTTTGGTGCTGAAAGTCTCGTCTGCAGAAGACAATGGTTGACAGCGCTCCCACACTGGCATCAGCAGCAGTTTGATGAGTAAATACAGTGACAGATGGGCTGTCCCATTCGGACTGCTAGGAAGAATGCATCCTCTGCTATTCTGGGAATCATTGAAACATCTCTCTCGTTGGTAGACCTGCACTGCAGCTATGCGTCATTGCGCCAGCAATGGTGCTTAGGTGAACATGTTTCAACAGGTATTTCTCAGGTGTCATTTATGAAACAGATGCCGCCGCCTTATCCTTGCGGGAACTGATCTGATACCTAGGCATGGTTTGGCAGCTGACGGCCATGTCGTCACTTCGTGGGGACAGCCGGTGCATTCCAACTCCTGGGGATATGTGCGGAGTCGTCGGCGTCGGGCGTCAAGTGGCAGGATGTCTTTTTTATTAGTGATCTTTTTTTTAAACTACATTTCATTGATTTCACTGATTAATAGGAGGCTGTGAACAAAAAAAAATTACCCTTTACATGTGAAGAATATTGATTTAATTAATTTGCATAAATTTTTTATATCAACATGGTGTTAGCAGTACAATAGTTAAGGGGAGGGTATGCGTGAGTGGGTGAAAATGAGCAGATCAGCAGGTTAAGTGCAGAACACTAGGTTAATTTGCACAATTTTTATGCAAAACGCTGTACAATAGTTTTAGGGTTTGGGTGACAAAGAAGAATGCGCCAGAAATATCGTTCAGAAGCATGTTAAATTCGAAAAGTGTAACAAAAAATGATGGGAGGGCATAACTAATTACTTAATTTGGTATCAAAAGCGGCACAGTACTTAAAGGAAATGGGGGTAACATGGAAAAGCACTTAACAGAACAATAGGTTAAGTGCTTTCAAAGGCCCAAACATTAGGTTAAGACACCCAGAGTACACTGCCAAACATTGGGTTATGCAACATGTCTGCTCCATGTAATTGCTTCTTACAAGACCTCCATGTTTCAAAATATCACAGAATGATCAGCAAGAGAAATCCAACGCCCACAAACTGAATTTTTTATTGTTATGAGACCCTTCCTGTCCACCACCAGACCACCATCTTGGATTACGTCATGGAAGGGACTACAGCACCCTTTGGTGGCAGTACTGTGTACTAGGTCAGTTGGACTCCGGACCTCGGAATACACACACTTGAAGGCAGAACTGCCCCTGATTGTTTAGATAAAGACTGAAATTAAAGACTTATGTCCAGCACAGGCTGAGTCCTTTTCCCACCAATTCCTAGGAAGAGGCGGTGGTCGGATGTTAGGTTAGTGTAGGTAGCCCAAGTGTCCTTTTCCCCCCCTATTTGCCTAGGTTAGTCCTTTTTTCTCGCCATTCTTAGGTTAGTGGAGGTAGCCATGGTGTGTTGCATTGTCCTGATGGAATTTGAACTTCCTGCCATTTTCTGTGGAGGAGTGGGGAGGGGGTTTACCAGTGGGTGAGAGATTAATTAATTGATCAATTTAATTAAGTAGTCAATCAAATTGATAAGAGTTAGAGGGGCTACTCCAATAACTCAGAGCTGAAAGTGCACCTGTAGCAGCGTGAGGACAATAGATTAAGTGCCTGTCAATCAAAGGAGGACAATAGGTTTTGCTCCAAGTCCATACCTGCTCCTGATGTTGGCAACCCACACTAACAAATTGCACTGACGCCTGCCTTGTCCCCCTACTCACTATTTACTAGTCTACAGCCACTTAACTGAATTTATAAAGTGCATTTGTTTAGTATCTGGTGGAGTAAGTACATTTAACAGCAACTTGTTTGCTACATATTGCTAACTTGAATCGTTCCTCGGCTTTGTATAGTATAGTAGAAGTGGAGACAGGACTAAGACTTGCTGGAAGGGTTCTCAGAAAAAAAAGGAAAAATGGCATATTTACCCTAAGTTGGGTCTGCTATGGTTGCATGTGTCTGATATACAATCGCGGTGGTCTTGCATCTACATATCAATGGATGCTGAAGTCTGCTGCAGTTGTTCAAATAAATAAACACATTGAACCTTCCTGGAAGATTAAAACTGTGTGCTGGACCGAGACTCGAACTTGGGACCTTTGTCTTTCGCCTTTGCCTTTGGCTGTGGCTAAGCCGTGTCTCCGCAATATCGTTTCTTCCAGGAGTGCTAGTTCTGCAAGGTTCGCAGAAGAGCTTCTGTAAAGTTTGGAAGGTAGGAGACAAAGTACTGGCAGAATTGAAGCTGTGAGGACGGGTCGTGAGTCGTGCTTGGGTAGCTCAGATGGTAGAGCACTTGGCCATGAAAGGGAAAGGTCCCGAGTTCGAGCCTCGGCCTGGCACACAGTTTTAATCTGCCAGGAAGTTTCATATCTGCGCACACTCCACTGCAGAGTGAAAATCTCATTCTGGAAATAAATGCATTCATATCCTACCACACATGTGACTAAACAGCTTCGGCTGTGATGTGCAACTTTGTGCTGGTTTGCGTCGATGGTTTACTGATCTTCAGCTTGTCATGTTGATTTAGATAAACAAACGCTCCTGCATTATTCTACCCTACAACTTACTGACCAAAGGTCTTATGTCTCATGCCTCCTCCTAGTGCAGTTAGTCTCTAACATCATCACTGTGTCATTACACTTAACTTGAAAACATGTAAAACCATGAAGTAATACTCTAGCGGCAGGAAAACGAGTGCATGATCCTGCATGCATCCTGATTTCTTCTGTCTTCAAGGTTCTCACACGAGATGTGGATTTTGCTGCTGCCTGTCGCAGCTGTATGTTTTGTAAACTCTAACATTAATGTTTCATGATGGGAATGGTGATGGGTCTCATTGGGGTGACATACCACTTATTGCTGTTGGTCAGGAAGCTTGCAGAGAGTGCCAGCCACCAACACCGATAGCTTCACTACACTGACAGTGTCATCCCCCATTGGTCAGATGCTTGGGAGCTCTCTACTGGTCTGCAGTCTCTGGACCATGCAGACAGGATGGGCTGTGATCTGGCTGGCACTGGTGACAGTTTTTCTTTATTAAACGGTGTGGATAAGAAAGGGAATTTACTGTTACTCTTGTAAGATGTAATTTTGTGAAGTACATTTATCATCACTGATGATCATTTTACAGGAATGATGTGAAACTATCATAATTTTCTAACCAAAATAAAACATGAATTCCTTGAACTGTTGACAATGTTATAAATGGTTTCTTTCAGAAAGAATCGATGCTGTGCTTGGTTTTCAAGGTAATAGTTTCACCCTCTTAAATTATGCAACCATAGTGTCAGCAGCTCTGTACAAGGGAAATTTGCTGAGTGAACATGTTAGGTGCTTTCATACATTGGAATATTAACAGTGTTGCATTCCAGATGACAAAGAGGTCAGAACCCATGCAGTTAAAAAATTAGAGCATGTTTCAGTGCGAAATCGTGTAGGCTTAGGAATGTATCTGAAGTTGGGTTACCTTACAGAGCGCTCCAATTATGTGGGGACAGAGCCCGTATTGGGTGAAAGGTGAGGGACGTCAGCTTGCACTGGCTGCTCAAGATCCATCCACACTGGGGAAAGTGACCTCTCCACAGTGGTGGATAGTGCATTCTGCAGCATTCAGGCACCAGTTTGTCAACAGCTGTTGAGTGACACTCATCATGCTATGGCCTCTGGTCCTGGTAGTGGAGGTGCCGCAGATGCAGTTGTGACTGACACGAAACTTCACAATGCCCATGGACATGACTATTCCTTGTGTGGTGTTTGTTTTGATAAAGACACAAGTGAATACCTCCCCTGTTCCTTTCCCCCACTGAATGTAACAGTGATGAGTGTTTGACAACCAGGACAAGCAAATTTCATTAATTTTCGCACCATTTTAGACGTAGGAGAAGCGAGAACTTGGGTCTGAAACTTATGGTAGCTGGTGGTAAAGGGTCAGGGTTGAAATGTTTCAACTGTGCTGTGTCAAAGTGGTGAGAAGCTCAATTATTTAAACTTTAATATCGGAGGTTATTGTTTAAACACAGCACTAGTGGACTTTGGACATGTTAGTATGTATGATAGTGATAACCATACAGTTTTAGAGTAAACTCCAAAACAAATTGTTTGAAGTGTGACATCAGGACAGCCGTCTGGACTTAGGGGAAAAGTGAGCCTATGATTTTTTAATTGAAATAGCACAATGCTGGATGACGTGTGTTGACCAAGCTTAAAGTTTGGGTGACAACTGTTTAAATAATGATGTCAGAGGGGAACATACTGGAATGCAATAAGTGACTTGACTGCTATAAACAGCCATACATGTCAGACTGAATAAAAGCTTAGAAAAACATATTAACTATGTCAGAAGACTTGTCATTTCCCTTTGTTCCTAATATCCCAGATTCTAATATCATGGAGACTGCACCAGTAGCCAGGGTATGCTACACTTAACACAAGTGACCTACTTCCACAGTGAAGTCAGGAGAAAACCCAGTGGCCATCTTGAATTTTATATTTGGCATAAATTACCTTCAACACGTGTGAGACTGGTTCTGATCTATCTTCCTACCACAGTTGTGCATGGACGCTATGTGAGTGTTTTAGGAATTTGGTGCTGAACCTATGGTCGCAAGGTAGGAAGATACTATCTCACGCGTGCAGAGTTCAGAAGAGTGCAGCAGTATGGACAGTGGTGTCATCAGACAATGATCTCAGTTTCAGTTCCACTACACTCCCTGTAAAGGAAACATTATCACTAACAGAAATTAGTGTATGGTTTCAGGTGTAACTATATGTTAGCAAAAATGGGAATCTTAAGATTTTCATTATTAAGGTTTATTTTTATTTTAAGTACGACTTCATGACATAGCAATATTAGCAAATTATGTACAGGATGGTAAAATATTGATACTGGGTGTTCACAACTGTGAAGCGAAATTCTTAACTATTATTAGGTTCTTTAATGGTAAGATGGTTGATGACCATGTCTGGGGGTCGATAAAAATACAAAAATGGTTCAAATGGCTCTGAGCACTATGGGACTTAACATCTGAGGTCATCAGTCCCCTAGAACTTAGAACTATTTAAGCCTAACTAACCTAAGGACATCACACACATCCCTGCCTGAGGCAGGATTCGAACCTGCGACCATAGTGGTCGCGCAGTTCCAGACTGAAGTGCCTAGAACCGCTCGAGCACAAATGGCTGGTGATAAAAATACTAACAATTTAAATACAGTTGGGGCCAGATATACCAATTACGCTAAAATGCACAATGAAAATGCCCAAACTGAATGGAGGTCGGTAAAGAGCAATCAAAAAGAACTACACAATTAAAATAATTCGTAACTCTACAGTGGCTGATCAGTCCTTTTCCTTTGAACGGACATCTTGTGTTTCTGCTTCAATTAATCCCAATAATCATGAATATGTTTAATCACAGGTCATTGATGAAAGTAAAAAAAAAAGGGAGAGACAGAGATGACTGCAGTTCTGTGTGTCAATTGAATATCACTTGCTAGCATAGCATGAGCGTTTGTGATTACCTTGCATTGGCGGCAGCAGTGGTGGCGGCTGTCGGCGTGAGCTGTGAAGCTGAGAATCTATTCTATATCTCTCTTGACTGTTAAACACCAGTCTGATATATGCCCTACGTCTTCCGTGAAGCTGAGATTCCTATTTATTCCATGGCTAGGTTAATTGGCATGGTACATGCTATTTGGTTGGAATAGTGCGTAAATCGTTGCCCTGAAATTGCTCACAAGCGTTAACTGTCAGTGCTTGGTGCTATTCTTCATACTAGGAGACTTTGCAGTTTAACTCCTTATGGGTTAAGACGAGCCTGTGAACAAGTGTTCCCATAATGACTCTCGCAATCGTCCCAGCACAGCATGAGTCACCCTGCTCAAACACTCGACGGTTTTCTGCAAGAGAAGAAGTCATCAAAGTGGAATCACCTAAAAGACTTGCACCAGGTGACAGGTCTACCTGATGGGAGGCCCCAGCCACACGACATTTCATTTGCAAGAGAAGAAGCCAATTATTCCGTCTGCAATTTGCCTATATCAAAGCTGGTGGCCATGCGTTTTCTTTCTATACAATCAGGGTGTTCGCACTTGTTATAACTCCACCCAATAAAGTTTCTGTAGCCTGTCACAGGCATCATTTCTTTCAAAGAACAAAGTTTAACTTCTGCTACATAATACTGAGATAAATAGCTTTTTCTTTCATGTGAGTTTTAATGCAGGTGGCGACAGTGAGTCACCAGTGTTATGCGTTGGGTTTCTCTGGATGTTTTATCTGACATCTCCCCCCTGTGTTCCTGTAGAAAGGCTTTCTGAATGGTCATCATTAAAAGCAAGGCCAACGGCCTATGCAGTGACCGTGGCGTTTCATTGTGTCCACTAGGGGGCATCCTAGACCTGGAGTAAGGTGTATTTTTGATATTTTGGAAGATGAATGGTGACTTGTTGTATCATAAAATACTTGAGTTCCAACTCTTTTAAGAACCTGTGCAACACCAACCTTTAAATCGTTTTCTTGAAATAAAAACACCTAAGTACATTATATTTCCTTGAGACATAGGGGGAGGGGGATAGCACATTGGCCCTGGTATGTGGGACCCTGGTGTATTATAAGCAAGTGTATTAACTTTAATCTTCTTAAATACAGCTTTATACTTACTGACTTTTAAAAAATCTCACAAGACAGACAGCATTGCTCTGGCAAGACATCCATCTAACAAAAAATGTGATACTCACTTTATTTTCTTGTGTGTAGGTAATACAGAATGCTGATGAACTGTAGATGTGAAAGATTCTTACATACTCTAAAAAGACAAGGTGGCAGCACTTCTGATTACATGATCACACATTCTAAATTTGCTTGTACTTGCAATCCAATAGCAAACTCCTAACTCAAGTGCAATATTTTGCTTTGCCCCCCCCCCCCCCCCCCCCCCCCCCGCTCTCTCTCACTCTCTGTGTGTGTGTGTGTGTGTGTGTGTGTGTGTGTGTGTGTGTGGTGTGTAAGACTCACATATTGGCACTACTGATAACCATTATATGTAAAGATTTTTTCCCTATGAAATTACAAAAGTCGCATGCCACATCCACTGATCTAACATACAGCATTCAATGGGAATAATTTGATCTTTATACCAGACCAAGCAATGTTACTACCATATGTACGTTCTACTATTTTCCAAAAATTCATTTAGCTCAGCTAAATACTGATACATATTCATTCAACATTACAGTGTCCTTGATTGGGCAATAAAATTTATCTTGCAGTACAAAATGTTTTTCATCTCCTGCTGACAATGCTATGCCTAAATTTGGAAGGTAACTAATCCTTTGGGCTGGCTTTCTTTCATCTTTGTTAATTAAATTATCAGTACAGAGGCATTATTCCCATTCCAGTTACTCAGTGACCCATGATGACATTTAAATAAGTGTATAATACGGAATGATGGAGTTCTTTGCCACTTGGATTGATAGTTGGGAGCAGTTGATAATTGAAGTGTGATTCTTTATTTGTACTGGCGAATATAACTGGGAGATGCTTCTGTCGCACTGTGTAAAGGGACACATGGCTTAGGGATGGCTGAGGTGTAAGCCAAGGCGGCCTGAGATTAGCAGTTTCTCGGAAGGTACGTCCATCTTATTTGGGGAGTCACAGAAGAGAGGACTGCACTGTGGACACAGGTGGCGTCAGGCGCCTTTCTTGTTTGATCGACTGATCCCTTGGGAGGCCAGGCGAGCGATCAGCAGGCTGCAGGGCATTGACCTGAACCTTGTGCTATGCTACAGGATTACTGTCTGGCCTGGGCAGCACTGGTCATTTACAAGTTCAGGATGTCATATATGACATTCTGATGTCTACTTGAAGTATCGCTCTGCAGAGAAGAGCATTGTCTGCTGCTGGGAAAAATTTTTCCGTGACTCTCTGGTGCCAGGCTAGCATGTGAGCCTAAAGCCCGCCAAAATGTTTTTGACATGGGATGAACCCCTCACGGGCAGTAAAGTATTGCAGCACAATAGGAAAACTTGTGTTGACATCAGAATATGTTGCGTGGATGTAGATAGTTTTTGGTTGCAAGCTTCCCTATTGGGAGAATGCTTTATGCCATGTCTAGGAGGGAGGTCTTGCATGGTGTTATGATTACACCACTGGTCAACTTACATGCAATGCTCAATGACTGGACACTACAGCTTTTTGGTGGTCCTCCTCATGGAGCGATGGTGATGGAGAAGAGAAGCAGGGGAGAATTTATCTGGATTCGGTGGAGGTCCATATGAGTGTACAGTGTTGGTTGTGCCAGCCAGGGTGCTCCACTCAACTTGGTGCCAAGGTGCACTGGTTTGGTTTTAGCAGTAACGCCCTTACGAGCAGCCTCCATATTACATGTTCAGCAGTACATCACTTGTATTTGAGACAATGAATGTCGCATTGAACTGCCAACTAGAGATCCACAACCACTGTCAGTTAGAGATATAGTAGTCAGATAGTGTTTATGTTACAATTATTTTGTGGGAGGCATCATTTGAATTTGACCACCTCCTTCTCACTTAATAAATTTGCCAACTGTCTATATTGTCTGTGACTGTCAACTTTGATTCACGTTTTTGAAATCCCCCTCGCTGATACAAGCACACTTTTGATATCAAATTAATTAACTAATTAATTAAATCAATTTGTTAACAACCCCATCCCCTCTGGGAAATCCCCCAATGCTCCCTTCCCCCACTCTTCCATTCACCTCCTCATCTGGAAACTGGCAGGAAAAAGATTCAGCCCATGCTGGGTTGTTGGTGTGCAAGGACATATACTTTATTTTTGGAAATTATGGATGTTATCTTGCCGGAAAATTTTCTCAAAATTGGAGGGAAGAAGCTCTGTGTGTGGTAACCTTGGCATACAGGGGTCAAATGACCTACAGCAGAATGTTACCACCACAGGACGTCACTCCTGCCACTGCTCGTCCCTCAGCAACTCCCTCCCTGCCCCTCCCCAAAAAAATTGGCATGAAAAGTCACTGAGCTGGTGAAGTGGCAGGATCCCACAAATGGAAATTCAATTACATTGAAGAGGACAAAACAATAATAATAATAATAATAATAATAATAATAATAATAATAATAATAATAAATAATCCCTTGGAGGCCCGGGAAAAGAATAGGCCTCCGGTATGTTCTGCCAGTCGTAAAAGGCGACAAAAAGAACAAACCACTAATAGGGCTAACCCCCCTTTTAGTGTGATTAGTTGGTTCAGGACAGAACTAATGAAGCCTCAGGCAAGCACTGTCATGGTCTTGGACGACGCTTGAACCCTATGCCCGTCCACAATAGTAACGACACTGTTAGCCACACAGAAAATGATTTAAATCCAAAGATTGGCATTTTGCATGATATGCTTCCTGCAACCACTCTAGAAGGAAAACAAAGACAGAGGATGAGATGGTCAGATGAAGTTAACCGACACCTCATGTTCTGTTATTACCAAGCAACAAACTTAGGAACCAACACAACTGGATACAGATCACAAGTATACACAAGATTTATTACCAGAGACCCAGAATTAAAATTTTTAACAGAACAACGACTCGCTGATCAGATCCGTGTAATAATAAAAAATAACAGGATACCCCAGTCAGAATTAGAAAACATCAAACAACAAGTACAACATATACTGGAACAAAATAATGTGCAATCAGAAGAAGAAGAAAATACAGTAATGGACTCAAACATCCCAGAGCAAACAAACAAAGAACAACACGCAGCAATTAAACAATCAGAGGAAAACAAAATCTTAAGACAGCCACCAGAACAACCACAAATAGAACACGAAGTGACACACATGTTACATATAGAAGAAAAATTTCAGCTGACGTATGTAGAATACAACTTGTGGGTTATAGAATAACCCACAAGTCGAAACAACAATGACAACTATCAACACAATCATACACAACAAAATAAATGAAAATATAACTATGGAAGAGTTACAACTACTGGTTTATATAGGAGCACTCACTACACTAAATATACACACTAGGCAGAGATCAGAACCAACCAACACACAGAAGAAACCCACAAAACCAGCATGGCAACAAAGGCTACAGATCAGAATAGAAAAACTGAGAAAAGACATCGGACAGCTAACACAATTTATACAAAATGAAATATCAGACAAAAAATGAAAAAGGTTAGGTAACATCTCACAACAAGAAGCGATAGAGCAATTAGATGAAAAGAAGTAGAAATTACACGCATTGGCCAAACAACTTAGAAGATACAAAAAAAGTAAAAATAGAAGGAAACAAAACGAATCATTCAACACAAGCCAAAAGAAATTTTACCAGACAACAGATAACACACACACATTAAAACAGACAATCCACCAAACAAACAGACATGGAACACTTCTGGAGCAACATATGGTCAAACCCGGTACAACATAACAGACACGCACGGTGGATACAAGTAGAAACAGACACATACAAGATGATACCACAAATGCCTGAAGTGATAATTTTGCAACATGAAGTCACCCGAGCAATTAATTCTATGCACAATTGGAAAGCCCCTGGAAAAGATAAAATAGCAAATTTCTGGCTAAAGAAGTTCACCTCAACACATTCACATGCAACTAAATTATTTAACAGTTACATTGCAGACCCATACACAGTCCCTGATACACTTACACAAGGAATAACTTACCTGAAACCTAAAGATCAAGCAGACACAGCAAACCCAGCAAAATATTGCCCATTACATGCCTACCAACAATATACAAAATATTAAATTCAGTCATTACACAGGTATTAATGACACATACAACACAGAACAAAATTATAAATGAAGAACAAAAAGGCTGCTACAAAGGAGCACGAGGATGTAAAGAGCAATTGATAATAGATGCAGAGGTGACATATCAAACTAAAACTAAACAAAGGTCGCTACACTACGCATACATTGATTACCAAAAAGCTTTTGATAGTGTACCCCACTCCTGGTTACTACAAATATTGGAAATATACAAAGTAGATCCTAAATTGATACAGTTCCTAAACATAGTAATGAAAAATTGGTAAACCACACTTAATATCCAAACAAATTTAAATAATATCACATCACAGCCAATACAGATTAAGCGTGGAATATTCCAAGGAGACTCATTAAGTCCTTTCTGGTTCTGCCTTGCTCTGAACCCACTATCCAACATGCTAAGTAACACAAATTATGGATATAATATTACTGGAACATACCAACACAAAATCACACATTTGTTATACATGGATGATCTAAAACTACTGGCAGCAACAAATCAACAACTAAATCAATTACTAAAGATAATAGAAGTATTCAGCAATGATATAAATATGGCTTTTGGAACAGACAAATGTAAGAAAAATAGCATAGTCAAGGGAAAACACACTAAACAAGAAGATTACATATTGGATAACCACAGCGACTGCATAGAAGCGATGGAAAAAACAGATGCCTATAAATATCTAGGATACAGACAAAAAATAGGAATAGATAATACAAATATTAAAGAAGAACTAAAAGAAAAATATAGACAAAGACTAACAAAAATACTGAAAACAGAATTGACAGCAAGAAACAAGGCAAAAGCTATAAATACTTATGCTATACCAATATTGACCTACTCATTTGGAGTAGTGAAATGGAGTAACACAGACCTAGAAGCACTCAATACACTTACACGATCACAATGCCACATATATAGAATACATCACATACATTCAGCAACAGAAAGATTCACATTAAGCAGAAAGGAAGGAGGAAGGGGATTTATCGACATAAAAAAATCTACATTATGGACAGGTAGACAATTTAAGAAAATTCTTTATAGAACGAGCAGAAACTAGCAAAATACACAAAGCAATCACTCATATAAATACATCAGCTACACCATTGCAATTTCATAACCACTTCTACAACCCTTTAGATCACATAACATCAACAGATACAAAGAAAGTAAATTGGAAAAAGAAAACACTACATGGCAAGCACCCATATCATCTAACACAGCCACACATCGATCAAGACGCATCCAACACATGGCTAATAAAAGGCAATATATACAGTGAGTCGGAAGGATTCATGATTGCAATACAGGATCAAACAATAAACACCAGATATTACAGCAAGCATATTATTACAGATCCCAATACCACAACAGATAAATGCAGACTTTGCAAACAACAAATAGAAACAGTAGATCACATCACAAATGGATGTACAATACTAGCAAATACAGAATACCCCAGAAAACATGACAATGTAGCAAAAATAATACATCAACAACTTGCCATACAACATAAACTAATAAAACAACACGTTCCCACATACAAGTATGCACCACAAAATGTACTGGAGAATGATGAATACAAATTATACTGGAACAGAACCATTATAACAGATAAAACACCACCACATAACAAACCTGACATCATCCTCGCCAATAAAAAGAAGAAATTAACACAACTAATCGAAATATACATACCCAATACAACAAATATACAGAAGAAAACAGGAGAAAAAATTGAAAAATACATCCAACTGGCTGAGGAAGTCAAGGACATGTGGCATCAGGATAAAGTTGACATTATACCAATTACACTATCAACTACAGGAGTCATACCACGCAATATCCACCAGTACATCAATGCAATACAGCTACATCCAAATATATACATACAACTACAGAAATCTGTAATTATTGATACACGTCCAATTACCCAAAAGTTCCTAAATGCAATGTAACATATACCGTACAGTTAAAAGGAAGTCACGCTTGATTAAGGTCTGCGTCTCTTTCCATTTTAAACCAGACATAACATCTGAGAAAGGAAAGAAATAATAATAATATATTATTTATTTATAAAATTTAATTTTCATACCAATTCACAGGGGTTCAATCAAATTTTTTTTTGGTAGGAAAAACTTGTCATTCACTGTCATTTATTTAATTTTGGGAGATGCAAGTCTTGGAAAATACATAAAAAAGGTAATTAAATGTGCAAATAGACTGCTTTTTTCTGATCACTCAGGGAATACCGTCATGAAATTGACAAAGAACACTCACCACACTTAATTACAGTGGTCACTTTCTTCTGCAAAAAGGCACTTGTGCTGCAGCTGCAGCATAAGACAAGGCAGTCTGCTCCTTTGTAGTAGCTGTACTGCCAGCCGGGCTGTGCTGCACCATGCACGTCGAAACCACCGTCGGAGGCCGCGCCTTGCATTGAAACCACTGTTGGGGCCTTGCTACCGGAGCCACGCACTGGGCTTGTACCACCGACCAAGTGCAAACCACCGAGCAGTTGCTGGACCTCACTAATTCCCCAAATAAAAGCATCAGCTGCTGATGTCCCTCTGATACCAGTCTTACTTCCTGCCTGTCTCTGGTTCTCTCTTCCTCTCTGTCTCATTGGTTACTTCCTATTTTTGTGTGAACCAATGTGTACAAACACATAAAGACCAAGATGTTCCCCCACTATCCCTGCCCCTCCTCCTTTCCATCCCCCTACCCTGCCCCCTCTGCCCTTATGCAGACCTGGCGTTGGTATATCCCTCCATTCTCAAACTTCTGGTGTTAAGGAAACCTGTAGCAGCTGGAGCAGAGGCATTCCTGTGGATCTAGGTAGCATCTGTACTGTGCCACCAGAAATCACACTAGCTACTCCTTTGACCTGAACAAAGTAGTGGATACCTAGGCAACCCCCAGCCCTTCCGAAAATGCTGGGCTGTGGATGTCTTGGAAATATGTCCTACACTCTCTCAAATTGATTGACTAATTAATTTCATTGATAACTGTTGTGTGGGACAGTTTTTCTTTGCATCCTATTTTTGATACTAGGACTGGTATACGTGGCAAGAAATTCTGAGGTTCATTCCTGCAACTGCCCGGTTTCCAAATCCCACTCTTCCCCATTCCAAATTTTTCCCTACATCCTACTGCTGGATAGTGACACAGTTATGTCGGTTGGCAGGAAGTCCATTATATAGGAGGTAGCCGAGAATTTATAGTTTCAGCTCACTTGTGCCCTGTCTTTAAACAATTTGCAGGAGGTGTTGGACAGATGTGTGCTCGCGGTACCACTATCAAAGACAATAAATTGATTAATGGGGAATTTAATGTCTCGAAGGAATGTGCTGTATAAAATGATAACTGGAATTTCAAATTTCAGTGGTAATTTATGATGCCACAGCTGTGGAATTCACGACCACTGCAGGTCTGCTCAGTGGTTTCTTTATTATTATTATTTTTTAAGCACCATAGAATTCTAAGTTGGTTCTCCCTGGAGAAGAAGGAGGAGGAGTAAGTGTTTACTATGCGGTAGGGTAGCAACAACGACAAATACCACTGCATGACAGAATCCACCTGGCTGTACTGAGAAGCACTAAACATGACACACTTACACCACAATCCATTCCATAGTAGTTGTCACAGCAAGATGCCTGCGATCGTGGAAGTTCCTGTGGTCCACACCAGTAGTGCACTCATCCTCAGTTTGCCACCACCACCGGCCATTCTGGATGCTCAGAGACTGGAGAGACTGTTAACAGTGAACACTGAGCAGTCAATCGATCAATTTACATGCGGAGCATAATCGTCCAATGCAAACACTCATCATATTGAATCTTCTCAAATTTCCACATAAAAATCAGAGAATACTCCCAACACGTGTGTTCGTGATGTGCAGTTATACTAGGTGTTGACAACTGTATTACACTTACAATCAATTTCAGAATACATGTCCAGAAGTGATGTCATGCTCACATTAGCTGAAGAGACACAAAATTGGTGAAATTATGAAAATACGTGTAAATTGAGGGAAACTACACCAAAATGAAGAGAAATTGAGAGAGAATGAGAGAATACTTATATGTTTGCTTGGTGCAGGAAAATTGTTGTACATTGGAACAAGTGTGTGACAGCAAGAGATGTATGAGAAAAAGTTGACATCGAAGAACTGTGAACCAGAAAAACAGTAAGTTTTTGTGGACAGTGATAAGATAGGTGGAATAGACTGTTTAACTTGGATGACCACCAAATGGAGAGTAATAAATTTATATATGTCAGATTACAGGCCCGGGTGTGACCCCAAAGTCATCAGCAACCACCTTAGAGATTTTTGTAAAGTGTTCTTAGCTAAAGAGTATTGTGTTACCATCTTGGGGGAGTGCAATATACAACTACAAAATGGATCATGTGTTTGACCCTGAGCAAAACTATTTATGTGTTTTCAACTCTAACAAACAGTATTTACAATGTGCTCCTCTGTACTCTCCACCAATCACAAACACATGGTGTCAGCTAACAAATACATCACAGAACAGTCCCAGCAGTATATCTGTCTAGATAACAGGGATCATACAAGTTGACTGCTGCCTTGGATGCAAGAAAAGAAAACCATCTGCCTCTAAATTGTTGTCAATCTGTGCTGAAGGATGACAGAAAGTAGATGGAGTAATCAGTTGCGATGAATTGTAATGGGGTATGATCTGACAGTAGACTGATGATACATTATAGATAGAGAGAGATGTTGTTACAGGTCATTTATCACACAATTAACCATTTTTTCTGTTTTTCTCTAGGGGTGTATCAGTTGCATGCTACAACCTGTATTCACCCATATACAACTGCATGTCCTGTGTGTAACTTAAGAGTGGTAGCTACCTTCAATATTAACAGCAAACCTCTTCACACCACAGTCAGCAGATGACTTCCCACATATGTGTGATGAATCATGACCATCAAACTGATGGAAAACCCATTTCAGCACCCCCCTCTAGACGAATGAAGATGTATGTGAAGTACTCCATTTCCCAGCCATATCTTGGACATAAATTGAGTCTTCAGTTTCATAACTGCAGTTGTTCTGGGTTAGTGGCAGGGGTTTGTAAGATACTGCAGTCCCTGTGGATATATTAGCTTGACAGATGTTGTTTATGGAAGAGACCGTCTTCTGTTTACAGAGTCGGTACGGCATGGCGTGTAATTTCATATGTCAAACACCACTGCTCTACATTTGTCTATTTCCTTACAAGATGTCTTTGTTTCATGCATTTCCTGTTGCTGATGGTCATTCTGTAGTACTGATGCAATCATAGCATAATTTCTGATGGTTCAAATGGCTCTGAGCACTATGGGATTTAACATCTGAGGTCATCAGTCCCGTAGAACTTAGAACTACTTAAACCTAACTTACCTAAGAACTTCACACACATCCATGCCTGAGGCAGGATTCGAACCTGTGACAGTAGCGGTCGTGTGGTTCCAGACTGAAGCGCCTAGAACCGCTCAGCTATGGTGGCTGGCCATAATTTCTGAACCTTAATCAGATGTGACAGTGGGTGTCATCTTAAAGGTTCCACCACAGTGACAGTAGGATAAAAGACTTGCAGAAAAAAACTGTAGGCAGGTGCTGGGAATATATTTCCTGCACTGGAGTATTAAGAGCATTCCATGCCACACAACTGCTACATTAAAGAGCCAAAGAAACTGATACACATGCCTAACATTGTGTAAGGTCTCCACGAGCATGCAGAAGTGCTGCAACATGATGTGGCATGGACTCGACTAATGTCTGAAGTAGTATCACAGGGAACTGACACCACGAATCCTGCATAGCTGTCCATAAATCTATAAGAGTATGAGGGGTAGAGATCTCTTCTGAACAGCATGTTGCAAGGCATCCCAGATATGCTTAATAATGTTCATGTCTGCGGAGTTTGGTGGCCAGCAGAAGTGCTTAAACTCGGAAGAGTCTTTCTACAGCCACTCTACAGCAATTCTGAATGTGTGGGGTGTCACATTGTCCTGCTGGAATTGCCCAAGTCTGTCGGAATGCACAATGGACATGAATGGATGTAGGTGATCAGACAGGACGCTTACACACATGTCACCTGTTAGAGTCGTATCTAGACCTATCAGGGGTCCCATATCACTCCAACTGCACACACCCCACACCATTACAGAGCCTCCACCATCTTGAACAGTTCCTTGCTGACACGCAGTCCATCGATTCATTAGCTTGTCTCCATACCCGTACACATACATCCGCTCTATACAATATGAAACGAGACTCGTCCAACCAGGCAACATGTTTCCAGTCATCAACAGTCCAATGACGATGTTCACGGACCCAGGTGAAGTGTAAAGCTCTGTGTTGTGCACTCATCAAAGGTACACAAGTGAGCCTTCAGTCCTGAAAGCCCATATCAATGATGTTTCATTGAATGGTTCTCATGCTGACACTGTTGGTGGCCCAGCATTGAAATCTACAGCAATTTGTGGAAGGGATGCACTAAACAATTGTCATCAGTCGTTGTTGGTCCTGTTCTTGCAGGATCTTTTTCCAGCTGCAGTGATGTCAGAGATTTAATGTTTTACTGGATTCCTGATATTCACGGTACACTCGTTAAATGGGCATATGGGAAAATCCCCACTTCATCGCTCGTGCGCTGACTATAACACCACATTCAAATTCACTTAAATCTTGATAGTCTGCCATTGCAGCACCAGTAACCGATCTAACAACTGCATCAGACACTTGTTGCCTTTTATAGGTGTTGCTGACTGCAGCGCAGTATTCTGCCTCTTTACATATCTCTGCATTTGAATACCTATACCAGTTTCTTTGGCGCTTCAGTGTATATCAGAAACCACACTGCTTTAACATTATCTCATTCTTAAGTGCAGAAACAGGTATGCTTAGGAGTGTGTGTTCTATGGCCATTTCTCTCTTTCAGATACCTTCTTGGTATGGAATCCACACTCTACAACAATACTACTGTAATGGTAGCACAAGCGATTTACGTAAAATGTTTCAACGCACTCCAATGCATGAGAACCATACCTACCATACACAAATAAGGAGTGCTAACTTCCTCAGCATTCATGCACCTAGAGAGATCATATATGACACAGCATTCATGGTGAAATCTCTAGACCAAAGAGACAGCTTGTTTTGAAATAGAGTGCTGCTGCAGATATGATTCGTTTGTTGCGGTGGTAATTATCAAACCTGTTGGTGAGATCTTTATATCTCCATGGCAAATCATAATGAAATCTTATCGAATTTATAAAGTGTTTCAGCTATGGAATGCAGTTTTTGTGCCTCCTCTCAGTTGACCGCTATTTCATGCTCTAAATTTTATGTGATGAAGACAGTGTAACAGGGGTCACAATATGCCTGCACGTATATGACTCTCACAAAGTAATGGAGGAAGCTGGTTTACCAATAATACAATGACGCAGAAATAGATAACCATCCTGCAATGGTCATTGGCTTATAGCATCATGAGGTCAATGCAGTGAAATGATTTTGTTTATGTGACAGCTCATTGAGAGTTGTGGTTTGGACCTAAAGTATTTGGGTAAAATGCTTTAAAATTATGTGAAACCAGGTGAAATTATGAAAATTGATGGAAAATACAAAAAATTGATGAAAATATGACAAAAATGTGGGGGATGAGGGTGTTTTCATACTCACTGGGGTGTATGAAAATCACTCCATTCCTCCACTGGTGGAATTGACAACTGATGGTGCATACTATCCTTGATCTATGGGTTTAAGTCCAGTGGAATATCCCCTTGTTCCATGTGTGGTTACACACTGTAAGTCATAAAAGTGAGATACACTGTGTGCAAAGATTTGGACCACCATCTAGGACACCAAAACATCGATCACGTACCTCAGTGCAATATGCACCACCAGTGGCAGGGATCAATGGTCTTGACCTCTTCAAAAACAAACCACCATGACACGTGATACGCCATCACTGTGGAAGATGAAATTTAATATAGAGGTCATCAACTTTGGACAGCTGTTTGGAAACACTCCACAATGCAGCAACCTCTTCCAGTTTCTATACGTTGTGATGTCTTTTACATTTTTGTCAATAAGAAACATTGCATCTGTCATTTATTTCAACAATAATGTGTGTTGTAGGAGCAGCTGAGCTTACACCACACAATGTTCAGCTTTCTGTGAGTGCCAACGGATCAAAACGTGCTGATGTTGGTTTAGCACCTGATACAGATCTCAAAGTCATGGTAGAAAAATAAAATGCATGGCTGTGTAAACAGCTTTAGTCTTTAGTCATACACTGCTTCGATGGGTTACAGAATAAAACAATGTATCAAACTGCTTACAAAACAACAACACAAGAACCCTCTATTTTGATTGATAGTCTGTGGGATATCGTCTTCTTCCAGTACACATGACAAAGCTTTACACAGGTCTGCAGAAGCAACGTAGATCACTGGCCACCTGCTCCAGTGGACCAATACATGTATATTTGATGGGATTGGCCCATATGGTCGATGTTAAAATGCAGATGGTATCTCTTTCTGATATATCGGAGGAGAGAGTCACAGTAAAATCTTATTGAGTTCCCTTCCAGGGGAGGAAGGGAGGGAGGGAGGGAGGGAGGGAGGGAGGGAGGGAGGGAGGGAGAGAGGGAGAGAGGGAGAGAGAGAGAGAGAGAGAGAGAGAGAGAGAGACTGAGACTTTGCTGTCAAAGAATCTCTGACACTATTAAACTGTCGTAATTCTAGCATAGTAGTCATAGGAATATGAATAAGAAAAAGGAGATTACGATATGTACAGGAGCATATTTATAGACTCTTACTCGATACCAATGAATTGTAGGTGTTAAGCTTCTGAATTCCTTTTTGCAGTCCGCACATTCTCTGCATAGTTGCGAATTTCCTCCTGTAAGTTGATGTGCTATTTTGGGTAATTGTGATAGCACCCATTTTACTCATTGTGATAGCACTCTCCCTAGTCAGTGGCAAGTGGATGACTAGACAGTCTTCTAACTATGGAACAGTGCTGTCAGAATGTGAAGGGATTTCGAGGGACTTAGCATGGGTCTGTGATTTGGCTAGGGCTATCAGTTCTTCCTGCTCTGGCAAATGACAACTACCGTGCAAGTATGTACATAACAAAAATAAAAGATGAGAGGGCTTTTTAATTGTAATTATGTCCTTTATTCCTCACTGAATGATGATAATGTCAATGTGGCCAGAAGGTTTTGCTATTGGCAAGCTATGGTAGGCTGTGTGAAACGACACCCGCCTGGTGGTGAGTGTGGTTACACATCATAAATTTTTTGGATGCTACATACCTGTAAATGATAATCGAGCTACTTATTGGAAATGTTAAGGTGTTGGAAGGTAAAGTTGCTGTGATTTGTGTTCCAACATATTACCAGATGTGTGTGGGAAGTGATCAGACTACTATTCCTGTCAAAATTACATATATCTAACCATAAGGAGGGGGACAAATTTGATGTGGGGAATTGTGATTGCAAAGCATTGACAAGTATATCGAACCATATGGGGTGATAGATTCATTATGTAAACAGATGTCCAATGTAGCAATGCAAGGGTTCAACTGGATCAGCTATAGAATACAGACAGGGCAGGCACATTGCATCTTCAGTCCATTGCGCCTGTCTGGTGATCATTTTCCATACCCACCCCCTTCCGTTCTTCCATTTTGGGACTGCCGCAGCTGTCCCCATTGCTCCTTTAACAATTCCAGAACAGGGGGTTGGGTTGGGTTGTTTGGGGAAAGACACCAAACAGTGAGGTCATCGGCCTCATTGGATTAGGGAAGGGCAGGAAAGGAAGTCAGCCATGCCCTTTCAAAGGAACCATCCCGGCATTTGCCTGGAGCGATTTAGGGAAATCACGGAAAAACTAAATCAGGATGGTTGGACATGGTATTGAACCGTCATCCTCCTGAATGCGAGTCCAGTGTGCTTACCACTGCAGCACCTTGCTAGGTTCCAGAACAGGATCACAGGCTCTACTTATCAGGTACCCCATGTCATCATGGTTCATGAGTTACTTTTATCTCAATCGATTTCAGCAATGGATGACTTCATTACCTTTCTTAATTGGGTGTGGCTTTGATGTTCTTTGCACCTGATATCCACTGTTCCTGTACTCTGTCCAATGTAGGACACGCCACATTGACAAGGTATAAAATAAATCCCTGGTTTCCATAACTGCAGGTCATCTTTATGACTCCCCACCAGTCCCACAACCTCACTGGATGGACAGAAAACACACTTGATATTGTATTTACCAAGGATCCTACAGATTCTTGCAAAAATAGAACCAGCATGGGGCAGATACGCTACCTTCTTTGCTTCATCTTGCTCTGTTCCTGTAATCTATGGTGTAGTGGCTCATTGGAGTGTCATCTTAATTTTTGGTCATGTATCCATTTTTGTTTAATTATTTATCTAAAGAATTTGGTGGCGAATTGATTGCAGGGTATGGAACATTGTTTAAACAATTTAGACAATGTGTAAAATGCTGTTTATTTAAACATTTTATGGGATGCAAGGAAATGTCTGTAATATGGTTTATTCGTTTATCTAAAGAATTTGTCAGGAGACTGACTCCAGCTTATGGAATACTGTTATTTAGACAGTTTAGGGGATACAAGGTTGTTATAGAATATAGTGTGTTTAAGAAATTCCTCAGGAAATTGAGTGCAGCGTGTGGAACATTTAAACAATTGCAGCACATTTTCAATCCGATTGTGTAAGTAAACACGTAATTACACTGTCACAGATCGCTTAAACGTACCTTAAAAACTCTCTCACGTCTCACCATCCA
Organism: Schistocerca cancellata; assembly: GCF_023864275.1. Classification (NCBI taxonomy): domain Eukaryota; kingdom Metazoa; phylum Arthropoda; class Insecta; order Orthoptera; family Acrididae; genus Schistocerca; species Schistocerca cancellata. The sequence continues at coordinate 602,067,045 of NC_064626.1, forward strand.
CGCAGGCTGTCTAGAGCTGGAGCACGCCAGAGAGACTTGCAAATGCCAATGGGCTTACAGTGCCACTGCTGGCTGCTCCACAGCTATTTGAAGTACCGCACTACATCTATTGCACTTTTGGGAATTATTGCACAATACGAGGGGCATTTGAAAAAGCCATGTAAAAATAAAAACTACTTACGTGTTTGGGGTAAACCTTTTTTATTTTTCAACAGTCTCCTTTTATACTTATACACTTCATCTAATTCTGTTCCAATTTGTTGATCCCTTCCGAACAATAGGAATTTTTCAAGTCTGCAAAATAGCTATTAGTTGATGCAATCACCTCCTTGTTTGAATAAAATCTTTGTCCCGCCAGCCATTTCTATAAATTGGGGAACAAATATTAGTCTGAAGGAGCCAAGTCTGGAGAATAGCGGGGATGTGAAATGAGTTGGAATCCTATTTCCATTAATTTTGTGACCACAAATGCTGAGGTGTGTGCTGGTGCATTGTTGTGACGGAAAAGGACTTTTTTTCCGTTCCAATTGCCGGTGTTTTTCTTGCAGCTCGGTTTTCAAACAGTCCAATAACAATGAATAATATGCACCTGTAATAGTTTTACCCTTTTCCAGGTAGTCAACGAGGATTGTCCCTTGCGAATCCCAAAAGACAGTCGCCATGACCTTTCCAGCCGAAGGACAGGTCTTCGCCTTTTTTGGTACAGATTCTCCCTTGGTAACCCATTGTTTAGATTGTTGTTTGGTCTCAGGAGTATAGTAATGTATCCATGTTTCACCCACACCCAGTGCCGAAACGATGCTTAAAGTCCTGCCAATTCTTCCTGAACAGCTGCAAACCATCCTTGCAACACTTCACACAATTCCGTTTTTGGTCAAGCATGAGCAATCGCGGAACCAATTTTGGGGATAGCTTTCTCATGTCCAAATGTTTATGCAAAACATTATGTACCCATTCATTCGAGATGCCCACAGCTATAGTAATTTAACACACCTTAACTCCTCTGTCATCCATCACCATATCATGGATTTTATCAATGATTTCTGGAGTCGTAACCTCTACAGGGCGTCCAGAATGTTCAGCATCACTTATGCCCATATGGCCACTCTGAAAATTTTGAAACCACTTATAAACTGTTCTAATCGAAGGTGCAGAGTCACCATAATGTTTATCAAGCTTCTCTTTAGTCTCCTGAGGTGTTTTGCCTTTCATAAAGTAATGATTAATCACCACATGAAATTATTCTTTGTCCATTTTCTGACAATCACTCGATGTTCTAGATTCACACAAATGCCAAACTCAAAGAAATAGACCAATATGGCTGAAACTTGGTGTGCATTATTTCCAAAGATGCTACTAACTAAACATGACCTCAATATGCGCCGGTGGTCCCATCTCTCGGACTTTGCATGGACTTTTCAAACACCCCTCATACTTACCTCTTTCATTATTTTCTTCACAGAAATATTTGAACTATTAGAATGGGAGCTTGACGCTACAACTACATCTCAGCCATTGGCATCACTGCACCCCAGACTGTCATCATTGCTGTGCCTGGCCTGAGCACCTTGTCCTGGATCAACAACAACGTCATCTCATCTCAGACCTATTTATAATTGTCCAGCTAGCAGTAACTTTCTTGCCCATCCTGTTAACGAAGACAGACAGCAGGTTAGTCACATACCAGTCTTAACCTACTCTGTGGCATGAGATACAGGATGTCATATGCCCATATTACCAATAGTACAGTAGGGTACTGAATCAGATCCATTTTCTTAATGTATGCCTACCCATTTCGAAAAGTGAGCTTCACAAAACTGTTAATGATTCATCTCATCCTGCCATTAAGTGTGTTGTAGTTTTATGATGCAAACTCACATATCACCAAGAACAAGAAGAAGAAGAAGAAGAAGAAGAAGAAGACGATGGCGAGGAAAAAAGCATCAACTATATTTTGGTGGAAAATGGTGTGATAGCATGGACAAGGCTAATTCCATACCCTACCACTCATTAATTTCAATACACCCAATAAATGACATCTAGTTCTTTGTACAGTTGAGAAAACAAAAGAATAGTATAACAGTTGTACATGTCATGATTTTTGTTTGTGGTGATAGAGATACAATAGTATTCAACAAACAATGTTGTGTACATAAATGTTATGTACCTATCTGATATATTTGTTTACCTATTTGCCGACAGACCCCGCATTTGGTGCACCTGTGTTGTTCTCTGTAGTGATGTGATGTCAGCAGCGAACAGCAAGCATTGCTATTATACATAACATGTGGTTCCTGCATGTCAGTTTCTTTGTGACATTGAAGTGTGCATATTCCTAGTATGGCTCCACGTTTGGAGATATCCACAGAAAAATGTGCTGCAATTGTAGCACTTATCCAAGCAGGTGTATCTACTCGTCAAATCGCGAAACAGTGTAGTGTGTCTGTAGGGGGAGCAATAAGGACATACCAGACCAGGACGACCTTGTAAAACAACTAAAAGTGATGATAAATATATCAGAATTATCAGTAAGAAAAATAGATTCAAACCAGGCCCCAAATTCACGCAAAATTGGTAGAAATGAACATGACAACAATATCTGTTGCAACAGTAAAAAGGAGACTGACTGAAGCCGGCTTGAAAGGGTGTCTAGAAGAATATTTGTTCGTCGATTTGTAGGGGAAAGGGTAGCCCAGCAGCGTGTTCTGCCTACAGTTAAAAACAGTGGAGGTTCTATTATGGTTTGGGGATGTTTTGTCAGAGAGTGAGTTGGCGACATTGTGAAAATAGAAGGATGTGTGGATCAGAAGCAGTACCACCACATACTTCAGTATCATGCAATATGAAGTTGATTGCGCTTAATAGAGAAAGGGTTCACCTTACACCAGGATAATGATCCAAAACATCGGTCAGCATGCTGTACGAACTACATTGCATCAAAGGAAAAACAAAAAGTACTGAATGATATGGGATGGCTCTCCCAAAGCCCCGATTGTAATCCCATTGAAATGGTCTGGGATGAAGTGGAGAGATGTATCAGGGAAGTTAATACATCCAGCAAAGAACATCTCTGGATTATTGTTAAGGATGTGTGGAATCACATAGATTCATGATACAAAAACTGATTGACCGCATGCCTCGAATTTGTGACACAGTCATTAAAACCAAAGGAAGATATTTGAATGAAAGTAAAATATAATGATTAAGATTGTATTATATATGTGGAAGTTAATATAATTGTATTTAGTGAGAAATACCAGGGTGTACTGAAATTAATGAGCGGCAGTATAAATTGCAGAAAAAAGAGTCTGGGAGGGCACTCAACCAGATACTGCACCCTGAGGCCCACTCACATTTTGACCCATGAACTGGGTGAGGAGGTCCTACATCCCTCTTCCCAAGGATGAAGCATAGAAAAAGCCATTATTGATATCCAAAATCTTGAAGATGAGCTTTGCTTTGTCTGGTCAATCTTGGCTTTTGGTAATAATTACAAGAAAATAGCCATGAATCCAAGCACATAACATTTGGGTGGCAGTATCCATGATTATTACGACTTTGATGGTAGAAATTTCCCTGTGAGTCTTCAGGATGTACCTAAATTTCAGAAGTAGAATCAACATACATCTGTTCATGTTTGCAGCCTAAAGAAATGCGATCTTGATGATGGAGGTGTTGTTAAACACAAAGTTGTTCGACCCCTTCATTCATCAGGTTTAGGCAGTCAGCATCAGCAACAGATTCTCTCAAAGAGAAAATCAATAGTACTGTTGGGTTTAGAACTTCCCCAAATTTCTCTCCCAGTTGAATAAAGATAGTCATAAACACCACTTCGGTCCTAGATGTCTCAACTTGTTTACTTTGTGCAAGTGATTAGCAAAGCATCTGGTTGACTGCTCTACACAGGAACAGTTACATATTGAAATGACAGAGAAAATAAATACTTAAAATTTAGAAAATCTGTTGCCACAAATGTGACATCTTTGTAGTGCATGCTGACTTGTGGTGGCTCCTTGCTCCCATAAAGACCTCTTGAGGACAACCTCACTGCCTCATATACCCCTTTCACAGGAAGACACATATGATATAAAGCAGCATCTCAAGTAGTATGCACATATGACACAAGTAATAATTGTTTCGAATCTTATGTCAGGAAAAATCATGCAAGATGGCTGCTCTCTGGGCTTGAACAACTTGCAATTCAAGTTGAAATGATTTATCACACCAACATACTTATAATCAGATCACAGGAAAATGATGAATTATACAAGAATGTAGTTGACTGCCAAACTTGAGGACTGCCATTAAGTAGGAAAGCAGAAACTTCACAATGGACCAAATCCATCTTTTAGTTTGGGGCATTTCTTGTATCTCAAATAATTTCTTAGCGACTGTAAATAATATGACTGGTACTGATTAATTATATGGGATTCTAATACTCTCTTTTGAGTGTTTACTAGTGCAGAGATTACTAACTCATGCTCCAGTTCGCTAAATAGTGTGTTAACTGAATCATCTGTTCAGTTATTTCAATCAGTACAGCTAAATGCTGTCTCATGTGATTGGTATTGTTCATGTATTCGTTAATGTATCTGTGAAGCTTTTCCATCCCTGATATGATATTTCCTTATTTCGTTCAAACTACTGCTATCTTCAGAATGAGATTTTCACTCTGCAGCGGAGTGTGCGCTGATATGAAACTTCCTGGCAGATTAAAACTGTGTGCCCGACCGAGACTCGAACTCGGGACCTTTGCCTTTCGCGGGCAAGTGCTCTTATTAAAGCTGGTTATCATTAACTTAACTACTGTGACCTGTTCCTTCATTAGTTTTAGTTGTTGACTCTGTTTTTCTTCCACTAGATATATTTTCATTTTAAAACATAAGCAGCTTGCTCAACCAGTATGCCAAATAATACCTTACTAATTTCTCCTATGAATTTTAGTACACACTGTTGGCATCTCACTTCTCATTGTGCTAACAGCCCAATTTGGCTTTGCAGATTCTGACTGTTCCTTACGTGCCAAATTAAGGCTTCTTGTGCCTTATTACATTCTGTGTTAGGTGTCCAAATTTTTGAGTTTACGTTTAAAATCCTACAGCCAAGTGTATTAAATCACTCAGTTTCACTATTTTTTGAGGTCAACAAAGTTTACATAGCTCATAATTTTTCAAGTTACACTGTCCATTTGTATCTCGTGTCGATCATCATAGTGAAGACCTGGTGATGAACAAAATTTCTCAAAATGTCCCACATTTTGGCAATGCTGCAGCAATATAACTGCTCAGGTACTTATTTTTCTTAAGGTGAATGACTAAATTTGGCTCCAGTGCTTGCATGACCAAAAAAGGTCATATCACAAAACTATCTAGTTCTTCGATATGGCCCTTCATACATTTTCATCTTACAACAAAATTTTATTTCCGGAAAGAAACAGCTTCATATTTTGTGTTTGATCATAATATTCCTTAAATGTCATAATTGTATATTATTCCGGCAGGATCTTTCTGCAGGGCACCTGGTATATTGCACTCTATTCGTAAAAATAAATCAGTTGGTGCATATCTTGTCACTGCATGTGTGTGGCATTGAACACAAATACAGTTAAGGTATCAACATGTCCTGTACACACTCTTCATGGTGTCACTCATGAAGTTACTCTCTTGGTCACTTAATAAAACAGACAGTATTCCAAATTTTAAAATAATACTCTCCACTAAGATACATGCTACTGTTATGGTGTCTTGTTTTTTGGTTGGTTCTGCAAGGAATTTTGTCAATGTATCCTGGAATGCTAGGAGTTTCCTTTTTCATTTGATTGAGAGGTCCTACAATGTCAATATCGCAATCTAGAACACTTTTGCAGTAGTTGTCATTATTTCTAGCAGCACTTTTATTTTGTGCTATCTGACTTTGTTCTTTTGGCAGCTCATGCATTTTTGAATGCACTGTGCAACATCTAGCTTCATTCTTGGCCACATTTTGTATTTCTTTAAGCATTCATATGTGTGACTTATTTCTTGCTGACTGCCTTGTGGCAAGCCATGGAACTACTTCAAAATTCTTTGTTTCATTTCTTCAGTTACTCTGATTTTGCAAGTGCATCTTCAGAACTAACAGTGTGTTCATTCTTTTGTGTTTGTATTTCTCTTGTGTGTTACAGGCTGTCGGCTACTTTGTTATTTTTGTCACTTTTGTATACATTCTTGTAATCAAGTTCAAGCTCCAGTATAAACTTCATTGGGTGGGGCAGTCACACTTGCTGTCCAGGTCAGTGGCTTATCTGATTAACTTGAGAAAAGAATAATTGCTTTGTGGTATGTGGCTGTAGGTACTCTTTTTATAGTGCTAATCACTGTTGGGACTGGTTTCAAACCATTTGCGGACAATGTGTGTCTCAAGTAAGTGGTCTCGTTGGTTAAGAACAGTAATTTCAAATTATGGTGTCACAATCTTTCTAATGCTTCTGCTAACTTGTCATTCTCTGATCTTCATTTGTGGAGTATAATGCCAACATTGTCTAAGTAAATGAACAATTTATCACCATGCAAATCCATTGTGACAAAATTAATAAATTTCAGAAATGTACTGGTGGCAGTCTTTAATCCCATGGACAATCACTAGTACTTATAATTCCCTGGTGGTGTCCTAAAAATAGTTTTTCGTCAGTCCTCATCCAGTAACACCTGGTAGAATCCTTTGGCCAAATCTATGGTTGAGTAAAACTTTGCCTTGCCCAAACTATCTAGAATTTCATCTATGCATGGACGAGAAAAACCTATGTTGGCACACCGATCATTTAAGCGGCGGTAATCAGTCACTAATGGCCATTTCTGCTTACCACAAGCATCCAGTTTCTTAGTAATGTGTGGGGAATTTCATTCATTAGTACTTGGAACTATTATATAGTGTTCTAACAATTTGTCTACCTCTTGCTGCAATGCTCACATTGAGCTTATGGTATTCGGTACAGTCTAGAACAGATTATACCTCCCTTGGCCTCCGGTAATAACATTATCTCACATGCGATGCTAATTGTGTGGGTTAAAAGATCTGGTAAATGAAACATGTCACTGTAAGCAATGCACAACTCTATGATCGACTGGTTTTCCTTGGAATACAATGTTCGATCCTCATATCTTCCTTTAATCTGGCAATGTGTGATTTCCTCTCTTAGGACATTCTCTCTACATTCCATATACACAATTCCTTGTGCACAATTTCCCTTGACACTGCTTCCACCCCACTTGGACTCTTTACTGTGACTAACTGAGAGGTCATGTTTGATACTATGGTTACTAATATTTTAGGAAGATATACACTTTCCTGTAATTCTGGTTCTGAAACTGTAGTTTCACATAAACATCTTGCTCTCACTATTTTCACCTCTCTTGGGCCTAACACAAGTTTCACATCCACACTTTCTCTGACTAGCTTGACTGCATTCCAGCAGTTCTGTTGCTTAACGTTACTTGTTTTTACTTGATTGTAACACTTGATTATTTTGCTCATTTACTGCTTTTCTCTTGTCCTTGCTCACTGGCATTGCGCTTTCGGTTCTACTTCTGTATGTAACTTGACCCCTCTATTTCTTATCCAAAAGCTCTAATTTGTGTAATTAATGACTACATTGCATTCCTTAAAGAAATCTCTGCCTGTTAACCTCTGACCTAGCTGTTCTCCCACAGCATGAAATTCTGGTCACTTCTAAACCACCGCAAATTTTTAATTTTAAATACACTGTTCCCCCGGTATTTGTCACTTGGCGTACTGTGCCTTTAATCCATATAATCTCTTCTGGGTTATACAGCACCTGTTCTATCAAATATTTTTTTTATATATATATACAGGGTGCGTCAAAAAAATGTATACACACTTTGAAGCGTCATAGAAAATTTATTTCTCATTCTACAATGTTAAATTTCTGGAAATGGAAAGCTTAAAGTACAATTGGAAAAATAAATGTAATTTGCAAATTTGATTAATGTTCAAACTGGTGGCCTTCAGCATCAATACATTTCTGAGTACGAGTCACCACTGATTCCGCACATCATACCAAAGTGTCCAATGAGATTTCTGCGCACACGGCCTGAATCTCATTCCAAAATGTGTCCAGGTTACGTGGTTTACGTTTGTACACCTCATCTTTTACTGTGCCCCATAAGAAGATATGCAGCGGCGTGAGGTCTGGAGAGCATGCAGGAAACTCGATTGGTCCCCTGCATCCTATCCACTGGCCTGGCACATTGTGATCCAGGTATGCTCGTACATCCTTATGATAGTGCAGCGGGGCGCCATCTTGTTGGAAATAAAACTCATCATTACCGTATAATGCACGAATGGCAGGGAATATGGAGTCAGCAAGCATTGATAGGTACGTTTCTCAAGTAACAGTACCTTCAAAGTGGAAAGGCCCAATGAGTCCCCTTGCAGACAAATCACACCACATATTTACACCAGGCAAATTCACAGCCTTTTCAACTGTAATGTGAGGATTATCTTCAGCCCAGTACACACAATTGTGCCTATTGGCAGTTCCATTGAGTTTGAATTTGGCTTCATCTGACCAAATTATGCTACCCATAAATCCCAGTTCATGTCTCATCATTTCCTGAACCCATTCACAAAATTCTAACCTTCGATCTGGATCATCGTCACTAAGCTGTTGCACCAGCCTTGGAATGAAGGTCTTTCCTCTCCGTTATATTCTTGGCTAAAGACTGCACCCAGAGCAAAATCTGAGGCATCGGTTGCAAGAATAAAAGGTTTTTCAAAATCTGGATAGACTAACAGAGGTGAGCTTGTTAGTACTTCTTTAATCTTCTTTACAGCTACTTCACATTCTTCTGACCACTCGAAAACTGCACCTTTTTTCAACAACTTGGTTAATGGCTTAGCTATGGTGGTATAATCTTTCACAAACCGGCAATAGTAATTATATAGGCCAAACAGTGACTGTAACTCTCTTACATTGGTTGGGGTGGGAAAATCTCTCACAGCCTCAGTCAACCGAGGATCTGGTTTGACACCTTCAGCACTGATGACATGTCCCAAGTACTGGACTTGTGACTGTGCAAATGAACATTTTTCTATCTTCAGACTTAAATTGGCACTCTGCATATGTGACAAAACACACCTCAACCTTTCTGCATGTTCTTCAATAGTTCTAGAAAATACAATAATATCGTCTAAATAAACTGAACATGTGGTGGGCTTTAAACCACGTAACAATAAATCAGCAAATCTTTGAAAGGTTGCAGGAGCATTCCTGAGACCAAATGGCATACGTAAAAACTCATACAAACCCAAAGGCACAATAAAGGCGGTTTTAGGTCTGTCCTTGGGAGCTATAGGAATCTGATGATACCCTGATCGCTAATCTAAAGTGGTGAAATACTTGCAGTTTCCTAATTGATCTAGGGTTTTGTCAATACGAGGCGAAGGATAAGTATCAGGTGTTGTTACTTTATGCACCGCTCTCATATCAACACAGAGCCTATAACTCTTCTCGCCATTGATTGATTTCTTACGAACCAGAACGATTGGGGACGACCAGGGGCTGGCAGAGGGTTGAATAATCCCTACTGCTAGCTGCTGTTGAACTGTGTCTTCCACTATTGGTTGTAAATGATAAGGGATCCTATATGCTGTTTAAGATATAGGTCTAGCATCCCCGGTGGGAATCTCGTGCTGTATGAGGTCAGTAGCAGGCAAATATTGCCTTTCCTTAAACAACCACGCAAATTCTTCCAATACGGGCCATATTAGCCTCTGCTCTGCTTTACTCATATGCTCTAACTTTTCATTAAATTGCTTTTGCAAAGAGGGTATCAGGGTATGCGCACTTCTAATAGGGAACTGCTTCCTATTTTGACTTTTACCTTCAGTTATCACTGCAAAATCATCATCTCGTATTTCCTGACCACTTGCTAAAACTGTTCCACGTGGAATCTCTATCTTTCTCAAACCAAAATTATCGACACATACAGGTACACAAAACTTCTTCCCTTTTCTCTCTACAGCACATAAACCTCTCTTCACATGAACTTGTAACCTGTCCAACACATCGTTTTGACGGAGCGGATCCACAAAAACGATTGAACTAGTAGGCAATGGAGCTTTGATATCAACCCATAGAACCTTGCCTGTCCCACTCTCAATGGTAACTGGGCGTAACGATTTAATGGGCCATGTACACGATTCTGTCGGATCCTGTGAGAGCGGCCGTCCCTCACAGTTTCCTCGTGCGCTTTCGGTCCGAACGCCGCCGAAAAAGCAAGTTTCCTCACCAAATCGGACGGTGTGCATCCTATAATCGATTACCCCTTGGTACTCATTGAGGAAATCATTGCCTATAATGATATCAAAGTCCCTCCTACGTTCCCGTACAACCTCCATACTAAAACCATATGTTTTTTTACTTAACTGAAAACAAACGAAAGATGACCCGGTAGAAATGATCAGTCCTTCACCCAATCCAGCAATGTGATAGCGGGGCGGTTTCAACCTCCGCTTATCGTGATAGGGGACAAACAGCACGCTAATTTGTGCTCTCGTATCTACTAACATTCTAATTGTTCTACACCTGAGTTTACCCTCTAACAAAACATTTGCCACCTCATCTTTCTGCTGTTATTTATACACCGGTTTCGTTACTTTTATCGGGGGCGAGGGTTGGTGGCTGAGCCTGTCCCCCGACCATTTCCCTGTTGGTAACTACGCCGTTGCCTGTTTGTCTGTGGAACATTTTGCTGCCTTTATCTGGTTACATTGTTTTGGGGGCATGTGGCATTAGTATGCCTGATCTTGTGGCATCTGCCCCAACACGGTGCGTGGCAGTATGATTAAACTTCCCACAGCACTGACATTTTGCATCATTAAGAAACACGCGCCGCGACTCATTACTTCGCGATGGGTTAGAAACAAATCTCCCTGCTTCCTCACGTAGTATTGCAATTCGCACAGCTTCGTGCTATGTAGTAGGGGAAGCCAGTTTCACTTCTGTCCCAGTTTGCGGGTTAATCCCTCGAATGAACACATCTATAGCCCTTGCTTCTGCTTCCTCTATTAAAACTTCATTACGGAACTAGTAGTTGCTAAGCACATAAGTGCGACACGATACCGTGCGGATTCGATCAGCAAATACTTCTAAATCTTCATTGGTTTTCCGTCGTAAGGTAGACAGCAAATCCCGATAATAACTGACACCTCTCTTATCGGAATAGCGCTCTGCTAACCCTTTAGCCAAGGCTTCAAAAGTGATAGCATCTCCCAGAGCGTCGACTGACTCAACATATGTTCGAGCGTCTCCTGCTAGTTTCAGCTTCAGCACACTCAAAAGGAAACTATCAGGTCACCCAAAAGTCCTACCTACATCTTTGACACACTGCAAAAATGTCGTTACAGTTTCATTAGTTTTACCCGCGAAAGTCGGGATGAAATTTACGGCAGGGAAACTGCCAACAAGAGAGGACATTGGTGGAACGGTGCTAACTGCAGAGGCGCAAATAGCGCTTGCACCTGCTTGTTCAAGTGTAACTTTTTTGTTGCTTTCCGCCGCAAGCGCATTGCACTGCTCTTGCAATTCCATCTTTTGCACAGTTAACTGTCTTATCTGTTCTTCTAACATAGTGACAGGGTCTGCGCCAGGAATTTCGGCAGCAGCTCCTGCTTGCTTATTTGAACGGGTGTCAGGCATGTTTACAAAATGACTTCACAAACAACTCAAGGAATTGCTACAAAGATAGCGAGGCCAGGCTACTGCAATTGCTTGCGACTTCATTATGCTGGAGGCGGCGACGTTGACGGCGCGGCGAAGGCGCGTAGGCAGACGAAGCAGCAGCCGGTCATTGAGTGCAGGATGTGCAGCGACGCTACAGCGGCGGTAAGAAGTGCTGCCCCAGCAGCATCTGATACAGTGGCATCCGGCTGACTGCGGCTCGGCTGGCGGCGTGATGGACAACGCGCGACAATGTCACTGTATCGCGTGCGTTAATGCTGAAATAAAACGGGCCACCAGTGCCGACGCGACGGCAACAGGGACAGCTGCATGTAATAATGCAGTGTTGTATCAGTGCTTCCAGCACCACAAGAAGTTAATTAACTGCAAGGCCCCCAGGTCAAAGAAAATGTCCCGGCATCTAGCCGTAATTTCAATACTTGTTAGACCGCATGGTGGGTCAGATCCCACTTCACTGACACCAGTTGTGCATGTCAGGGTGTGGCTGAGGTGGAAGTGGGGTCTAAAAAAGAACAAGTGTTAATTTTTCAACTCTGGTCGGCAAACTGCCTCCCGTTTATTGAGAAAACATTTACTGATTGACCTAGCCGGGGTACATTATGTGAGTTTAGGGGCCCTAAGGTGCAAACAGATTGAGCCGTGGCTCGAAAAGTACACAGAGGCAACCGGCCAATGCGTCTGATCTCGTCGGGGGCCTGTCTGTAAAAGAGGGCAATCCACATGCCTCGTTCACGCAGCTCGGCGCAGTGGGCGCTCACACGTGATCTGGACCTTTCTGATTGGCTGCTGTAGGAGCTCTGCCTAGGCAAGTGACGCTTCCCTAAGCATCACCCTGTCAGCAGAAAGGTTGTTTGTTCATTGAGCATGTGAACAAGCCATGGGATAGCGGCACATACTGGAAAAATCTGATGTGTCGCCAACCCAGGGCTCGTGCACGGCTTTGTGAAGATCCATTGCCATCCATAGCTCACGCATTTAAAAAAAATTTCCCTTTATCTTTTATTGAAAATAAAGGACTCCCGTACTCAATCTGTCAGCACCTGTACAGTATGCTTTCGGGTATTCTGCCACGGAGAGGAAGGCTTAGGTGGTCGTCCATTGTGCATAAAATGGAAACAGTAACTCGACAGAACACCTAGATGATATATAGAAATTGAAAAGAATCACAAATGTGGATAGGGAAGAATGATAAAGGTTCTGATAGCTCAAAATACTATACCTGTTAATGTAATTTTCTTCTTTTAGAGATAACATGTTGTTGTGCTTCAACTGAAATATATCAATCTATTTCAATACATAAAATTCGCATAAGGAATTATGCCATGAAAGTTCATAAAAAAAGCTACAGAGCCCACCTGTCAGTCAGATAATAACCATGGCTGCAAGATGATAAAGTAAGCCAACTACAGAAATAAAATTGTGCTTTACATTAAAGATCTACTATCCACAATGGTGGTTTCAGTATCCAGGTGGATTTACATCTAATGAATGATGGGAAGAAACCATTTTTCTATTTCAATCACAGCATACAAACAACTTATTGTATTTTATGGCCTATAACATGCTGCAGACTGCAAGGTGCACCTTAATGTTTCAGCATTTTTAAAAAATGACATTTTTACCATTATTACTGAAAAGCCAGACTAAAAACATTCCTAGTTTACAAAACCAAGGTGACATGTAAAATCCCTAAAAACAGTCATCTGAACTTTCTTCTTCTTCCTCTTCACCATCATTGTTTTCTTCGTATATAAGATGGTCTTAGCTGCCATTGAAAGCATTTACACTCTTTCAATGACATGTATAAAACTTTTGTTATTTCCATCTCAAGATTATTTTGGAGCCACAAACCTTTCAACCAGAAAATTATATTCCATGGAAAACTTCCCACATACTTGAGCAGATTCTCTGGAAAAAATTGAAAGATCTTCCACCTTATTAGCCAGCTTGTAACAATCCATAAACTCAGGAATGACTAATCTAACCACACTAATTGTGCCTATACCATTACATCTTATTTTCAACCAACAGGTCTTCACTCTCACATTTAAATAACAAAATAACACAGTATTATTGTAAGAACAGTATTTATGTGAAAGCCAGAAGAAATTACTGTACAGCAATGTAAAGACATGTCATATAGGGCAAAGACTGCAAATTGCACATTACATTAAAAAAGGGTACACACAAACAAAAAATATTTTGTACAGTGGAGAAAATAAAAAGGAAATCGCAATAATGCATATGTTGACAGCTGAGCTACACTTAAAAACAAAAGCTGTGACACTTATTTGACAAAATTTGACACAGTACTCAGTAGGTCTCAACTAAATGCTGAGCTAGAACATGGAATTTCATGTTGATAAGAACTGACAGTTCTCACAAACAACAATAAGTCCACCATGCTTTCTTTCTAACATTATATTTTCCACCAATATTTAAAACCTTGCACATACATGCCAAACACATGCACACACAATGATAATAAACCATATCAGAGGAGGCCTTGTCTTTTTAAATCCTCAAAGGTTTTCTTGTTAACAACATTTCCAAGCGAATCTTCATATTCCTCTTCCTGTTCAGGTTGCCAGCGCTCACTCTGCTTCTGTGTTTTAAGCTTCTCCCACACTGAAAATATAAATAAAACAACCACTTGAAACTATAAAACAACTTCAAAAAACCTTCAGCTACAATCACTTACATCCATTGAAAATGTTTGCTGAATTTTTGATCGTCACACAGTATCTATAGTAAAGAAAACTACTGAAGGAAACATTGCCAGAAGTACTATACATGACAAAATACAATGACAAACATATTTCTGTTTTCTCCAATTGAAAAAGAATGAGAATGAGAACGAGAGAGAGAGCATCCCTTCAGTCATAGAGGGTTGAGAAAATGAAGCAACTTTGGATACCTCTAAAGTGACTTATGATTAGGTCAGACAGGATTTTAACCTCTCTCATCCTATCTGCAGCTGACTGAGGAAAGACCAAATGTGTACTAGTATTAAGCAAATGATCAATGGAAAACAACTGGACATAATGATTGCCCAAGTGCAGTGTACCCCTGTAACATTCATTAGTACTGGTTTATAAATTACACAATAATAGTACTACTACTACTACTACTACTAATATAATAATAATAATAATAATAGAACAAATAGAAAAGTGGAGTAAGTATTCATTATAATAGTGGAGATGCTGAGTCGCAGCCACACTGCGAGCAGGAGCAGCAGCAGTGTGTGATGGAAGTGCCAACTGAGTGGGGGCAAGGAGGAGGCTGGGACAGAAAAAGGGAGGGATAGTAGGGAAGGGGTGAGGGACAGTGAAGTGTTCCTGGGGAGCACGCAGGGACGAGGTGGATAGAGGGTAAGGTAGCTAGGGGGAGTTGGAAGGATATGCGGAGAGTAAGGGATGGGGGAAGAGGGGTTGCGGGAAAGGAGAGAAGTAAAAAGACTAGATGCGTTGGTGGGATGAGGGCTGTGTAGTACTGGAATGGGAACAGGGAAGGGGCTGGATGGGTGAGGACAATGACTACCGAAGGTTGAGGCCAGGAGGGTTATGGGAATGTAGGATATATTGCTAGGAAAGTTCCCAACTGCGCAATTCAGAAAAGCTGGAGTTGGTGGGAAGGATCCATATGACACAGGCTGTGAAGCAGCCCTGAAATGAAGGACGTCATGTTGGGCAGCATGCTCAGCAACAGGGTGGTCCACTTGTTTCTTGGCCACAGTTTTGTCAGTGGCCATTCGTGCAGACAGACAGCTTGTTGATTGTCACAGCCACATAGAATGCAGCACAGTGGTTGCTTAGCTTGTAGATCACATGACTAGTTTCACAGATAGCCCTGCCTTTGAAGGGATAGGTGATGTTTGTGAACGGACTGGAGTAGATGGTGGTGGGAAGATGGAGGGGACTGGTCTTGCATCTAGGTCTATTACAGGGATTTGAGCCATGAGGTAAGGGGTTCAGAGAAGGGGTTGTGTAGGGATGGACAAGTATATTGTGTAGGTTCGGTGGATGGCAGAATATCATTGTGGGAGGGGTGGGAAGGATAGGAGCAGGACATTTCTCATTTCAGGGCATGACGAGAGGTAGTCGAAAGCCTGGAGGAGAATGTAATTCAATTGCTCCAGTCCTGGGTGGTCCTGAATTAGGAGGGGAACGCTCTTCAGTGGCCAGATGGTGAGACTTTGGGAGGTGCTGGGAAAGTAGAAAGATAAGGCACAGGAGATTTGTTTTTGTACAATGTTGGGAGGATAATTACAGTCTGTGAAGGCTTCAGAGATACTCTCAGTACATTTTGAGAGTGACAGCACATCACTGCAGATGCGATGACCATGGTTAGGCTGTATGGAAGGGGCTTCTTGGTATGAACAAGTGGCAGCTGTCGAAGTGTAGGTATTGTTGGTGTTAGTAGGTTTGATACGGTCAGAGGTACTGATGTGGTCATCTTTGAGGTGGAGGTCAACATCTAAGAAGATGCATTGTTGGGTCGTGCAGGACAAGGTGAAGCAAATGGAGGAGATGCTGCTGAGGTTCTGGAGGAATGTGGATAGGGTGTCCTCACCTTCAATCCAGATCGTAAAAATGTCATCAATGAATGTGAACCAGGTGAGGTGCTTAGGATTCTGGGTGTTTAGGAAGGATTACTCTAGATGGCACATGGATAGGTGGAGATAGGATGGTGCCATGTGGGTGCTCATAGCCATATCCCAGATTAGTTTGTAGATAATGCCTTCAAAGGAGAAAGTATTGTGGGTGAGGGTACAGTTAAGTCATGGCGACTAGGAAGGAGATTGTTGGTTTGGAATCCGTCGGGGATTGGGAAAGGTAGTGTTCAGTAGCGGTAAGGCCTTAGGCATTAGGGGTGTTAGTGTAAAGGGAGGTGGCATCAATAGTGACGAGCAGGGGACCATGTCATAAAGGGAAAGGAACTTGGAGAGTCGGTGGAAGAAAGAGTTGGTATCTTTCAAATAAGAGATAGGTTCCGGATAACAGGCCGAAGGTGTTCATCTACGAAAGCATAGATTCTCTCATTGGGTGCACAGTAACCGGCCACAATGGGGCATTTTCGCTGGTTGGGTTTATGGACTTTAGGAAGCATATAGATGGTAGGAGTGTGGGGAATGTTAGAGGTAAACAGAGAGAGGGACTCCAGGGAGAGGTTCTGGGATGGGCCTAGGGATTTGAGGAGTGACTAGAGATCCTGCTGGATTTCTGGAATGGGGTCACTGTGGCAAAGTTTGTAAGTGGATGCATCTGACAGCTGGCAGAGTCCTTCTGCCAGGTAATCCTTGTGATTAAACATAACAGTGGTGGAGCCTTTGTCAGTAGCCAGGATTATTTGGTTGGGATCAGCTTTTAGGTATTGGATTGGGATTCTTTCTGCAAATGTAAGGTTAGTTTGCATGTTGAGGGATCTGGGGAATGATGGTGAGGCAAGGTTCGAGATTAACAAATTCTGGAAAGTTAACAGGGGGTGATTTGAGGGCAGTGGGGTTGGATCACAGGCAGGGTTCAACATTGGTCTCATTGGTAGGGTTGGTGGCAAAAAGTGTTTTGACGGTAGGGACTGGGAGAAGGGAAGATGTTTAACAAGTCCTGAATTATTAAATTTGGAAGTGGGGAAAAATGTGAGGCCTTCGGAAAGGACTGATATTTCTGTAGGGCTACGGCTTCTAGAGGAAAGGTTCATGACTATATTTCGGGTCTGTTTAGGTTCTGGATTCTGCGAGGTGGAGGGAGGGAGTTTTGGAGGGTGGGATAAATGTAGCAGGTCTGCAATAAAGGGTTTGTCAGCTATGAGGGGATGTGGGGGAGGTTTGGAGGTTGTTGTAGAGGTGGTGGACAGTGGTACTCTAAGGGGGGAAATAGGAAGTGAGCAGGGTGGACAGGTTTTTGAGGTGACATACTTGTTGCTGTAGTTCCTGGAGGGCAAGAGTTTCAATGTGTGTTAAGGATTCCACGAATTTGGGATTGCATAGCAGGAGAATTTTGCGGATGGAGAGAAGGAGATTTGGGTTTGGTTGATACGGTTTTTGCAGGACTATGTTGGTGAGGGCTAAGGATTGACCAATCTGAACAGATGGAGGTCACTGTGGAAGGAGATGGGTAATTTGAGGGTAAGGCCATTTGGGGGGGATTTCACGAGCGAAGCAACAACACAAATAGCATGTGGGACAGGATTCTCGCTAGGGATAAGGAAACCTTTCTGTATTGATGCAGATGGAAGGAGCAAGGACCCATGGTGGCGGAAAATATGCAAAATTTACATAATATGTGATTATGTCCAAAAAATTAGAAAAATACACCAAAATACATGGGAAAAATCACTAGAAGGATGAAATGGATGAAAAAGAGGGCAACAAGATGAAATCTAAAGGGAGTCAA
The DNA here is from genome assembly GCF_023864275.1 of Schistocerca cancellata. NCBI lineage: Eukaryota > Metazoa > Arthropoda > Insecta > Orthoptera > Acrididae > Schistocerca > Schistocerca cancellata. Next base: position 602,085,183 of record NC_064626.1, read on the forward strand.
TGATAGCAAAAGGCGAAAACTCACTAAAATTGGCGTGAAGTCACAATGAGATCAAAAAAAAGATACAAGAGGGAAGGAGAGGGAAAGACGAAAGGATGTGGGTTTTAAGGGAGAGAGTAAGGAGTCATTCCAATCCCGGGAGTGGAAAGACTTACCTTAGGGGGAAAAAAGGACAGGTATATACACGCGCGCGCCCACACACACACACACACACACACACACACACACACACACATCCATCCGCACATACACAGACACAAGCAGACATTTGTAAAGGCAAAGAGTTTGGGCAGAGATTTCAGTCGAGGCGGAAGTAAAGAGGCAAAGATGATGTTGAAAGACAGATGAGGTATGAGTGGCGGCAACTTGAAATTAGCGGAATGTTTCCCTCTATATTCTACAGGTAGCAGGTCTAAGGGTGGAAGAAGAGGGATCACAGATATGACTGAATGAGGTGGAATTACTCTGTGCGAACAGGGATAGAACGAAGAAAGAGTGGGGCTTGGGGAGGGATTCTTAGGGTGAGATACAAGATGGTGTGGCATGGGAAAGGTGCAGGAAATAACATGTGAAAATATGGGAGAGTGAAACAGAGAGAGTCATCAATTTATAGTTATAAGATAATCCATATCGGCGGGAGTAATGTGGGACACAAGATGCTGCATCAACAATCAGCATGGTCTTGTAGCCGTCTGTCATGCGTGGGCGAGACAGTTGATACAGTTCATATGTAGAGTGTGCAGTACGGTTTGTAAGGTGACAAGAGAAATACAGGGAAGAAGAGAAAGAAAGATGGACACTGAGTACAGTAACACATTAGAAAATAGTAACAAAGGAAAACAGCACTGGGTTAGGATCGAAGAAAAACCGCAAGGCAAAAACCAAACAATGGAAAATCCAGGACAGAATGTAACAATATTATGAAAAGGAAAGTAGCTACTCAGCATATAGAGGAGATACTGAGTCGCAGGTAGGCACAAAAAAACTCTTCTGGCACTCCTACTTTCTACATGGTTCCTAAAGCCCATAAACCCAACCACCCAGGATGCCCCACTGTGGTCAGTTACTGTGCCTCCACTGAGTTTATCTCTGCTCTCGTGGACCAACAACTTCTATCAATTACCCAGAACCTACACTCCTATATAAAAGATATCAACCATTTCCTCCACTGACTCTCCACAGTTCCTATCCCTTTCCCACACAGTGCCCAGCTCGTCAACTATTGATGCCATCACCCTTTACACTAACATCCCTAACGCCCACGGCCTTACTGCTATTGAACACTACCACCTTCCTAGTCGCCATGACCAACTATATACTCATCCACAGTTAATTCTCCTTTGAAGGTGTTACCTACAAACAAATCTGGGGAACAGCTATGGGCACCCGTATGGCACCATACTATGTCCACCTAGTCATGGGACATCTACAGGAATCCTTCCTAAGAACCCAAAATCCTAAACCCCCTCACCTGGTTCAGATTCACTGTGATATCTTTGCGATCGGGATCGAGGGAGAGGACAACCTATCCACATTCCTCCAAAACCTCAACAGCTTCTCCCCGATTTGCTTCAACTGGTCCTATTCAACCCTACAAGCCACCTCAAAGATGGCTACATCAGCACCTCTGTCTATATCAAACCTACTAACCACCAGCAATACCTCTCCACATCAACAACTGCCACTTGTTGCATACCAAGAAGCCCTTTCCATACAGCCTAGCCACCGGTGTTTGTCGCATCTGCAGTGACGAGCAGTCCCTCTCAAAATATTCCAAAGGTCTCACTGAAGCCTTCCAACATTGTACAAAAACAAATCTCCCATACCTTATCTTTCCAGTCTCCCACCACCTTCTAAAGTCTCACTGTCGGGTCACAGAGAAGCATTCCCCCTGTAACTCAGTACCACCCAGAACTGGAGCAACTGAATTAAAGTATCTGGCAGGGTTTTGACTATCTCTTGCCCTGCCCTGAAATGAGATATGCCCTTCCCACCTTCTCCCCACCCACTCCACCGTGGTACTCCGCCACCGACCAAACCTATACAATATACTTGGCCATCCCTACACAAGCCCTGCTCCTGATCCTTTACCTCATGGCTCATATCCCCATAAAAGACTTAGATGCAAGACCTGTCCTATCCATCCTCCCACCACCACCTACTCCATTTCGGTCACAATCACCATCTATCCCGTCAAAGGCAGGGCTACTTATGAAACCAGTCATTTGATCTACAAGCTAAGTTGCAACCACTGTGCTGTATTTTATGTGGGCATGACAACCAACCTGCTGTCTGTCTACATGAATGGCCACTGACAAACTGTTGCCAAGAAACAAGTGGACCACCCTGTTGCTGAGCACACTGCCCAACACGATATCCTTCTTGCAATGATGGCTTCACAGCCAGTGCCATATGGATCCTTCCCACCAACACCAACTTTTCTGAATTGCACAGGTGGGAACTCTCCCTACAATATATCCTACTGTCCCAAAACCCTCCTGGCCTTAACCTTCGTTAATATTAATTATTATTTTAACAAGGCTCTTCCCCTTTGCAGTCCAACACCATGACCACATAACACACTGCCATGGCTATTTAGATTCGCTTGAGGTTGCACTTCTTGAGCTCTGGCCATTTGCTGTTCCTATTTTGCTTCTTTTTTTCACTGTTCAGTACACCTTCTTTCCGTTTTCATGCTTGATCTGTGTTCAGTTTTTGGCGGGCTGTCCACTGTTCCACTAGATCTGAAGGGGGATTGTGAAGGGGAGTTTCCCTTGTGAAAATCAAGAACCAGTAATTGCGGCCAAGGTTATTAGCCTCAGATTCACAGTTGGTTAATTTTTAAAAAACACTCTTAAGTAACTATACAATTTCCTCCATGGAATGGAATTCTTACTATGCAATGACTTTAATTTATTTGCAAAATTGTTCTATTTACTGGCACCTTTAGTTCACCAGTGAGGCAGCCAATTATTTTTCTTGATACTTATCTGTGCCTTTCTCTGCCATAAGGCTACATTTGTATTTCTATTTTTAAAATGCTGTTTATGAATACTTCTGCTGTTTCCCATTGTATTAAAATTATCAACTTCAGAAGGTACTATTCTTAACTTCAGTACATTTTGTTATATAAGAAGTAAGTAACATTATGCAAGTGCCATGTGTGTTCCTCATAAAGTGTTTGATGTACTTAAATTTTGGTGAATAGGATTTTTTCCCACATCTTGTAAGTAGATGGAAGAAAGTTGAAAAATAAATGAAAATATTACACACTCTGGACCATATAAACTGTTTGTTAAGTTTTAGCTCAGACAAATAGGTTAGTGCTAGGGAATATTTTTTGCATACTTGGATACCATGGAAAATACTAGTTAAATTAAATCTTACATATTACCAGCAAAGGTGGAATATTCCTGACAACCAAATAATTAAATGTAAATACTACAAATTATAAAACTTCAAACTTATTATGAATACATAAAAAGAAAATCTACTCACCAAACAGCAGCAGGAGAAAACACAAAGCATGTAGAAAAGTGAGAGCTTGCAGAGCCAGTGGCTCCTCCTTATGTGTCAGCTACTTACACAGGACTAGGACTTCCTAAAATTAAGCCTTGAAATGATGTCAATCCTTTCCAATCTTTTGCCCACCCCACATATTTGTCACTCCCCCACCCCCTCCAAAACCTCCGCATTATCCTGGTCAGATCTATGCTCCTTCCATATCCATTTCCGTACTCTATACCTCCTACCCCTGTAACAGACCTCCCTGTAAGACTTGCCTGAAACACACTTCTACCATGCCCTACACCAGCACTGTAACTGGCAAAAACTATACTGTCAAAGGAAGAGCCAACTGCAAAATGACTCATCTTACATACCAGCTACTATGTAAACACTGTTCAGCTGCCTACATTAGTATGACTGCCCTAAGTTATTGCTTCGGGTGAATGGGTATAGACAGAGGGTGTATGTGGGTAACACACAATATCCTGTTTCAGAGCACACACACTACACAGTGATGCGCCAGACTGCGACCCGCCCACACCATTCGTTCTTGGAATTCTCCCCCATCTTCCATTTCTACCCGAAAAAGAGAGATGGGTCCCATTTTTTGAGCTAAGGCAGTATGCCTGGTATTTGGCAGCAGGACCACTGTTCAGATTAATATGTTGTCTCACGGGTTATTATTTCTCAAATGGCTCACTTGCACAACAATGCAGTCATGATAATAAGCGCAACACATGCGAATGACATTATTTACTAGCCAATGGTTCATGTGTTCTACACTACATACCTTGTATCAGTGAACTGCATCAGTCTACTTATTTGTGCATTGAGGATTTTGCAACAAAGAATGCAGTTTCTTTGAACCTGTAAGCAATTACTTCATGATCACAAAAAGTATAAAATTTCAATAAAATGAATATTTATGAAACAAAAGAAGTGAGCATATTTCTTTTTTTTTTTACATAGTCACTGTGAGCAGTACCTGCAGTACTATCAAATCTGTAGACCCCTGTTCTTTACAGTCATGGCCTCTGTGCCTGTTTTATCACACATGTCATCATGATTCTCCCTCCTTACACCAACTTCTCAGAACCTTGCAGCTGGGAACTGGCTTTATAATGTTTGCTTCATTCTCACCACCCACCTGGCCAAAATTATTGTTAATTTTCTTATTTCTTCCCATCCTCCTCACTTGTCTGCCATGGATAATGCACTTAGTTTTCTGCTCTTATTGACTCACTCTGCCTTGCTTATTGCCAGATATTCCATTTTTAAGTTCTCACGTTTTCAAACCTCGTCCGACACACGCTCCAACGACAAGTCTTTCCTTCTCCCACCCGGTAAGTCACCCATAACCTGGCTCCTGGGTGACTTTTCTGTAACTCTTCCCTCCTTGTCAGTCCTTTCCCTTCATTCCTCTTCCTTTCCCTTTAACCCTTCTAGCAGGAAAAGGAGTCACTGGCTCTGAAAGTTCACAAATTTTCATGGCTTTTAATCTGCCATTGCTAAGTGAGTAAATTTTTTTATCCATTCATATTATACTTTCAAACAATTATTAGTTTTGATAAAACATTACATTCATTTCATGAGGCTGGTATTTCACTCCACAATACTTGAAACATTTCATGCCTATTATTCACAAATAAACTACATCCTGTATGTAAAAGTTAGAAATGACAATGAGTCATTAGAGACAGAGCATACATTCGAATAAGGATGGATGGGAAAGGAAAACGCTATGACGTCTGAAAGGAACCATTCTGACATTTTCCTTAAGCAATTTAGGGAAATCACGGAAAACGTAAATCAAGATGTATACCGACATCTCTATCAGCCATTCCAATCCATTGCTTTGACTGCTCAGTTACATCAACTCCTTCTCAAATTTGTGATTTTATGTTGTTCAATGCTGCATGGTATACAGCAGAAATTTTTTTTCTTTCATGTACCTTCATACAAAGTAATCAGGGGCAGCTGAGGTAACAAGAAAGAGGTACACACATTATCCCTTAACTAAGGAATCTATTATGCATTGTTGTAAAAATATGCCTTAGGTGTTCATTATTTAAGAATGGTATGTGGCACTCTCTTTGTGAAATTACAAATTTTACAAATCAATTCCCATGCACTGGGAAGATAAAATCATGCAATATTAACTTTTATCACTTTGCACTGTTTATGGTCAAAGAAGAAAATATTGAAGGATATGGTAGAGAGGCCAAGCTGACAATAATCAAATAGATTTCTATTGACAAATAATTACCAAGCTATGTGTTGAGATATATTTCTGGAGTGATGTATGAAAATAATAACAGGAAAATACTTACATGCCAAAGCATCTTCAATCTGTGTGACATTTGCAAAATGAGCTGTGTTTGGAATTCCAAGACATCTCATACCGTGTGCATGGCGCCACTCCTGTAAATAAATAATAAGGTGACCATGTATTTTGTTAAACAAGAATATTTTTTTATTTTTATAAACTAAATCTTTACTTACGGCGAAGTGTCTCTGGAATGCTTTTGGCCCCTTGTAGGTAAAATTGCCACATATTTCACAATTATAACTGATGTTCAATCCATGAAGCTTGTACAGCCAGTAAGGAATGGGCTGAAATTAAATTATACAACACTTTAAAATTGTATATACTTGACACATAATGCTAACAAAAGTTCAAATGGATAACTTTCTGTAATACAAGTCTACAACCTCTACACATTCTTCAAATGACATATTTTCTGCTTTTGGCTGTAAAAGATTTGATGTCATATTATGACACAGAAATAGGTTAGAAATAATAAATGTTCTTGTAGGGCTGTGTCACTTGTTATACGCCAATATTGTTATGAAAAGGACAGATTGCTACTTAATGTAAGGATGACACACTGAGTTGCAGACAGACACCACAAAAAGAATATTACACATTGAGATTTTGGCCAAAGCCTTCTTCACAAATGAGAACACACACATTCACACAAGTAAGTATGCCTGTGCCTGTCTGCAACTTAATATGTCATCTTTATGGTGAGTAGCATTTTCATACTACTGTTGGTATTACAATCTGGACTTTCCATTCTTTATACACCAATCAACAAAAGTTTTGGATCACCCTTATTTCGAAATTCATGGCACAGGATGCTCACTTTAATCCATCAGGGGATATCATAAACGAGATCAAGCCAGCCAAGGTCCAAATTACCCTAATCTTCACAATGGCGATTCTGCATAGGTAGCGCTGAGTACATGGCTATTTTCAAAATTAGCTCATTTCAACATGTTTAATTGGGATCATGTTTCGGCAGCAGGCAGGTCACTCCATTCTGATGATGCTAGAGTATGCTGAAAGAACTTTTCACAAGAACAGTGTGACAAGCAAGTGAGTTACAATCCATCAAGATAGAATTGCGACTAAAATGTTGGTCGTACAGTCTTGTTATTGGTTGCAGAATATCATCCTTGTATTGTAGAACAGTGAGACTGCCCTCAACAACCATGAGAGGTGTACCATGGCCCCATGTACTGCCATCCCAGAACATAACTCCACCATCACTTTCTTGCACATGTGGGACACAGTTTTGGATGTGTCTAATACTACCAGGTTTCTCCGAACACATTGCCTGCGATTATCCAGATACAAACAGATCTGAGTTTCGTACATAAGTAACACTAAACGCCAATCCTGGGGAGTTCATTCTGGTCAGAGTCCATGGTGGTGGTGTATATGACATGGTGCTCACCATGGTTGTCAAGACCGGAGATTTGCATCATGCAGCTATTTTATGACATTTTGATCCCTTTGACTCAAAAGTCATAGATATTTATCATCATGTACACCTGTTTAACTTTTACAGCCTGTGCAGCATACACGACCTATCGACTGGAACTGATACCATGTCTACACCACATTGTTTTGACTATGGTGCACACATCAAGCAATTTCGCTGGTTGACAAGCCTCATGTCTGAAACATGATGATGCAGATCTGATTGCTGGTCACAATTGGTATTTGTGCGATGATGGATGTTCACTCTATTTTTCCGCAGATGCCTCTAATGCATCCTTACCAGTGCTTTACCTTAAACTCAAATGCTGCTGTCCATCTGAGTGTGGCAATCTACCTGTAGGTAACACTCATGGTAACTGAATGGTTACAAACCTCAAGGGTGACCCAATCGCTACAGGAAAAGTCACAACAGCAACAGACCTGCATGACATGTCTGGATGGTGCAAAACTTTTGCTGATGTGTGTATTATCTCTGTCCCAAGGTGACTGATTTCAACCTATATGAAAATAATACAAATTTACGTATAACATTACTCATGTCATTGATAACAACTATTGAATATTACCATCAAGAACATTATTACTAACCCATTTCTAGGCCTTAACATGACATGTAATCTTTGCATGATTCAAAGCAGAAATGATGTCATTCAATTTCAATGCATCTACACATGAGCAAAATACTTCTTTACTGTACAATAAATGCTTTGAAAGAAAACTAAATTGTACAGCTCTGTCACACAAAACAATTAATCAATTTTGAGTCTGATCGATGCTCGTACATGCCAAAGTTATATTGTTATGTGTGTCATTATAACTATGCTGAGTCTACATGACTACCTATAACACTGATTTTAGCTGCACTGTTAGCTGAAATCTAGATCTGCAATAAGATACAGATGATAGTACAACCAATGCTGACCTCCTTTCTGTCCTACTTTACTTTCCTTCCTTGTGTCCAGAAAATTTCTTTTAAAGTTTTTCTGGGCATTATGGAGCCGTGTCCAGTGTTTCTTTCTTGTCAAGTCATAGATTGTAAAGGTACATCCCGCGGGGTACTAGGGACGCTGTAGATGTTCCATGTCCTGGTCTTCAACGCAGTCATATTTGTTGTCTGCTCCACCTCTGTGGCCCCATCTAATTACATTTCTTCTGACTGGTGGTACAACAGTTCTGATGTGATTCAGTGTTCTCCAAAGCTCCTGGCTTGATGTATCGTGACTGGGCCTCCCTCGTGAGGCAAGGTAGTCCTTTACAGACTCATTTAGCTCAGTGCTAAGGAAATTCTTGAAGGATTTAAGTCTCCAGGTCCAACTAAAGCACTGTCTAGGGGGTGTTGCTCATCAAAAGTCTGTCCAAATTTTTCTGTCGACTCACGTGTAATCATTCGGGATTCAGGATCTGAGAATCCATCTACTTTACAAAGCTTTCGAAGCAGTGCGATTTTCTTGCACCCTGTTGCTAACCTCCATGTGCCATTTAGATTTCATTGTCTTTTTGGCATGTGCAGACCTGGACTATCTTTTTGTTTGCCTGTTTTGAGAAAAGGTGGAAAATGCTAACTTTTGTCTTTGAGGGGTTCGGTTTGAGGGAGTTCTCTTGGTAATGGTCAGATATGTTGTTTAACAAGTTTTTCAGTTTCCCTTCTACTTCCCCAAAGCTCTTTCTTTGTGCAGTAATATATTATTGGCATACAAAAGATCAGTAGTATGGTCTGATGTTGGCTGATCATTTGTGTATATACAGGGTCCGGCATAAAAAACTCCCCGATTACAAAGTAACGTGCAGCGGACAGTAGAAGGAGCAGAGTGGTGGGGGGCGCGTCGTTAAGTAGCTGCCTACGTGCCGTTTTCAGTGTACGCCATGGCGTGGTCTGGTGAACATCGTGCCTTCGTAGTGGAAGATTTTATTCAAAATGGCGAATCGCCTATTAATACTCAACGTGCTTTTCGCGTTCGCTTTGCGCTCGGACGACGGGACCCTGTTCCCGATAAGAAAACAATTTATTCTTGGGTTGCTAACTTTCGTGAGACAGGTTCCGCATTAAAAAGGAAACCACCTGGACGACCACGGACTGCAACAGGCCCCGGAAATGTTGATGCAGTTAGAGCTTCAGTTCAACAATCTCCTCGACGATCCGCTAAAAAGCATGCGGCAGCATTACGGATATCTGATCGAAGTGTGAGAAGAATCTTGCATCGAGATCTTAAAATGCATCCTTACAAACTTGTAACTACGCAGGAACTGAGTGAACGAGACTGTGGTGTCCGTGTAAGTTTGTGCCAAGACCTTCTTCGGAACATTCGTCCCAACGATACTGTGATTTTTTCTGATGAAGCACACTTTCACCTTGCTGGAACAGTGAACAGCCAAAATTGCAGGTACTGGTGTGAACACAATCCCCAAGAACTTCTTCAACGACCACTTCATAGCCCTAAAGTAACAGTATGGTGTGCTGTTTACAATTCCGGAGTGATCGGTCCTTACTTTTTCGAAGAAAATGACAGGAATTTAACCGTCAACAGTGAACGCTATTGTGCCATGCTCCGCGACTTTCTCCAACTGCAACTAAGGGAGCTTTTTGGTGAAATAGAGAACTTGTGGTTCCAGCAAGATGGTGCTACAGCCCACACAGCGCGGCAGTCACTGGCATTGGTGAAGGAAATGTTTCCTGGACATGTGATCTCGTTGCGTGGAGACATTGGCTGGCCCCCACGATCGCCGGACTTAACGCCCTGTGATTTCTTTCTTTGGGGTTATTTAAAAGCAAAAGTTTATGAACAACGTCCACAATCTTTACGAGCCCTGAAAGAAGCAATTACACAAGAGGTTGAAGCTATTCCACCTGAAATGACTCAAAGAGTAATGAATAACTTCAGGTAAAGACTCAATCAGTGTGTCGACAGTGCAGGAAGCCATTTAAGGGATGTTTTATTTAAAAAGTAAGACTATAAGAGTATTTTCTAAAATGGCATAATATGTACTTTTATTTAGTATAAATAAAATCGTTCTACCTTATTTGGTTTTGTTTTTATTAGCTTTCCTTAAAGGGGAGGTTTTTCTGCCGGACCTTGTATTAAATCAGGGCCGGCTATGGGATGCCAAACTTCATGCACGCAGCATGTGTGAGTCACGGGTGTGCCAAGCCCAGTCTGTCATTTGGGTTTGCTTGGTCCTTCTTGGAAGTACTTGGAACAGCACAACATTTACTTGGCGATACGGTGTGGCATTGGCATTTTCCAGTCAGTACAAGTCACTTTAGTGCAGCAGAATTGTGATGTCAGCGCTGTTTAATCTTCACTATTTGTTCATAGTATGAAGCACATTCACTGGTCCAGTGGCTGTTTGCACAAAGGAGCCAGTCTAATGATCTATCATTGGAATCCTTTAAAATGAATGGGAATGACAGACGAGAGAAATGAGGATTCTCAATTCACATAAGTGACAGGTAGTGCATATCTGCTATGAAACAACATCACAATACCATGCAGGAAGAATTTAAAGATTTAGTTGACAATGAAAGAGCAAAAAATTACAAATATCGACAGACGGGATTCATTCTTTTGTACGTCAAAAAGCACTTTGTGCTAAATTTGTAGGTCTGGAGCACGTGAAAAAAATTGATGGTACAAATAGTAAAATTTCTAAAGCCACACACATTATTCGATTGTCACTTCTAACAGTTTTCAATGCAATTGAACAAAGAGTATGGAGAATTCTGATGTTACTGCAAAGTATGAAGGTTAATTCAAAGAGATGTCGGGAATGACTTTTCAATTTAAAACTCGCTACTGCTGAATTTATCTACGAAAAAGGAGAGCAAGAACAAAAATTAGAACATCTGGAATGAAGTGCAGACGTCACATTTTAAGTGAACTTCACTGCACACTTCCCACAGTAAGAATTGCAATCTTATTTCTGATATGAAGGGAGTGCATTTAAAATGAAAAAATGTAGAAGGGACACATTCTGACAAAAACGGTCCAGTTCCCTAAGCTCACTCGTGTTGAACAAAATGCAAAGTTTGAAACATTAATTGTGGCCTGGAAAGAATTATAATGATAGTTTTATAAGGATTTTGAGGACACTTTCAATCTTACATCTGTTTCTGAGACTGTTTGCCATTTCAGTTGAAAGTGCCCCTGTGCAGGTGTGGATGTAACAGATTGATTTGCAAGGTAATTCCAGTTATGACAAATCTTTTTACATTAAAACTGTCCAGGATGCCCTCATTGCTTTCCTCAGGTTTCCACATCTCCATAAAGAGGTTACAAAAGTGCTACAATATTTCAATCAACATATTTGTGTGAAAAATACTTTTTTGGTTATGAAACTAAGTCAGTCATAAATATGTAGCAACTTGAGCACAAAATTCTTTGAAATTGCCTGCATCTGTCCATATGCCAGCAGTTTGTAACAGATTATGTCTTCAGCATGCCAAAAATAATTAAATAATACTGTTAATTTGATTTGTTTGTGACCACATTGTTGAGAAATGTGAAATACAACGTGCATGTGGCATGTTGGCAGTTTTCCCTTGTCCCACTCCCTGTGCTCAGACAGTGTGTCATGGCAGTCGGGGAAATCTGAAGTGAGGCTGAGTGTTTTGGCACTTTGCCCCGTGCATGGCCCATGGGCCAAAATCTTGGCTGGCCCTGAATTAAATAAAAGGGAGGTTGGGTGCTAAGACATTGCCACAGGTGAGACCGTACTTTTGTCGATGCCATCAACTTTTCCTACCCTCCAGAATTCTGTAACAGTGTCAATAATTTCTGTAGATGATGGTCCTTAAATGAGTTGTGCAGTTTCCCTTAGTATCCTATGGCTGATAATGTCATATGCAGAACTTAAGTCTACCAGAGTTATAACTGATATTTGATTGTTTTCAAACCCATTCTCTGTGTGTTCTGAAAGGGACAGGATTTGACTGCTACACAACACTCATGGTCTGAGTCCCTGTTGGAGAATAAGCTTTCAGTCTGCGACAATTAATACGCAATTTAATATCGTACATTCATACAGCTTACACAAATGGCGTAGGAACGCTACTGGGCAGTAGTTTTTTGGTTTACCTTAATCTTTCCAGTTTTCAATAATGCTACTATATTTTATTAATTTAACATCTTTGAGATCTTGAACTTTTTAGGCAGTGGTTAAAGAGCTGTAAAATCCATTGTTTAACACTAGGGCCAAGGACCTGTTCATTGTGTATATCATCAACTACAGTTGGTTTCCTATTTTTCATTGAATTCAGCTCTTTATTAGATTCTTTTACAGTAAATGACATTTTGAATTAGTTTGATTCTTTGCTATGGCAAGATAATTTTTATTTTCTGACGTTTATTGTTGGATTTTCCATTTCATAGGAATTGGTGGCCAATTTGACTGGGTATTACTGCAGGGAATTGTTTGACTACTTTACAGTTAAGTTTTTTGACTAACTTCCAGGATACTTTGCTGTTCTGCGTCATATCCATTCTTTTCAGGGTTTTGCTCCATTTGCTTAGTCTTGAATCACCAATCATTGCCACTAGTTTTTCTCCACTTAGGACTACCTCTTTGCCAAAATGATTCTGTTAGTAAAGTGACAAAATCTCGAAATTACAAAGATTTCCAATAGTTAATTTGATACATCACAAACAAAGACAGCATTTTACTGGGATATCATCAACTCTCCTATGCTTCATAAATGTGTAAACATTTACCAAATATTATTTAACTGCAGCTTTCAGAAGACAGTTCAATTCCAGGAAATGGGATTAACGGCAGAAGACTACCGTATTTACTCTAATCTAAGCCGCACTCGAATCTAAGCCGCACCTGAAAAATGAAACTCGAAATCAAGGAAAAAAAATTTTTCCGAATCTAAGCCGCACCTGAAATTTGAGACTCGAAATTCAAGGGGAGAGAAAAGTTTTAGGCCGCACCTCCAAATCGGAACAAAGTTGGTCCACTGTAATATGAGACACAATTTAGGTCGAATGAATGACGATACAGCTACAGTAGTTTCGTTCGAGTCGTAAGCTTAGCAGTTAAGCTTTACCAGGTAGCCATTGCTATGCGTCAGGCGCTCCGTCTGTATTTATACGGGTACCCTTCCTTTTGTCACATGCTTCGTCTGGTTTGAATTGATTGTTTATTTTTCTTTGGTCTGATAAACATCATTCTCTTTGTTATAGGTGTTTACATCACTCTAAACTGAAAATGCATTACTGTACTGTGTCATGCACTGTTTGTCGCATTCTGATAATGAGTTTTTACGGCCTGTCGCCGCTCACGGCATGGCTTGCTTTTGTGCATGCTACCGCCTTGTTGTTACTTACATTGCTGCTTTCTTTTATAATGATCAACAAGAACCAAATAATATACTGCGTATGATAGAAGTTCTGAACCAGAGTTTAGCGAAAATTTTTCTCCATTCGAAAATCTTTGCACACGCCTCACTAGTACATAACATTCTGCACAGAAATTAGAGTCATCTTAGATTTAAAAATCTAGTCAATTGCCGTGCTTCATTTCTGACTGTATCACCATTAGGCATAAGAATAATATGAATATAAACATGACATGATAGGTATATTCTTCCGCGTTTGCTGTTCTCTCACTCTAGTTTCGTAGTTTATTAGGCAGACAGGATTTAAATGAGATAGCAGCAAACACGAAACAATACGTGGAAAAATGTTTATATTCATATTATTCTTATGGTGAAGAGAATACTGCATGTGATTCACAGTTCATAAAAGTTCCTATTAGCAACCATCTCTTCTCACAGGTAGGAAAAAATTCAGAACGTAGAATTGGCCATATTGACAAACATCCCAAACAGTCTTACCAGTCCGATTTTCATAGTACATTGAAATGCTGCTACATTCGAAGATGAACAATACGGAATTTGTATTTACTTCGTTGGATAATGTATGAAAATGCAGTGGTTGAAACTCAGGGCGGAGAAAAAAACTCGTCTTCCACCTTTTTTTAAATTTATTTACTGACGCAGAGGTTTTGGCGCCAGTATTTATCTTTGTGCCTTCAAAGCATGCCTGTGTAGCGCTACATACATTCGACGACAGAAGTTAGTTGTGGCAGCACCTACCAACATTTTTCAGAACTTCCGCTTACTTTGCACTCGATTCTAAGCCGCAGGCGGTTTTATGGATTACGAAAAGCGCAAAAAGTGCAGCTTAGATTCGAGTAAATACGGTAACTTGTTGAAATGTTTGAATGCCAATTAGAAATTACTCACCTTTCCATCCCATCCCAGTGGCAAATTCTTAGGATTGTATGGTACATCAGTATCATCCTCATCCTCAGATTCACTTGCACTTGCTTCTGCATCAGAATCATCACGTTCTCCTTCTGTGCGAGCTTGTTTGCGCTGAACATTTTCTTTTGTAGCATTTCGTTGTTCAGAAACTAACTCTGTGAACCTGGGGAGACAAAGAAATATTGGTAACCTCATTTAAGTAATGAAAGCATCCTGTGATGAGCACATTTTTAATAATAGCATTTACAATCAGGAACACTATAATTTGGTCCAGGGCCGCTCCTATATACATTGGAGGTTTGCGCTACCCCCATGAAACATTTTGCTAAAATGTGTTTGCTTTTTGAGCCTTACATACAAGTGGGGAGGTAGTGCAGAACACAGCCAAGTCTGATGGAAATGTGCCAACACTGACTTGGGGTTGCACTGTACTTGCAAATGTGGACTAAGGTATCTCGGGAGGGGACAGGGTATGCAGAGTGCTTAGCAGCATGTAGCTACGAGCAATGTAAATATATCCTGTGTTTTGTGTCTGAAACTGAATGAATTTTGAGGCTCGAGTGACACGTGAACACATTAAATAATGAATCTGGTAATTTCCTTGCTCTCTGAACCTTTTAGTTTACCCAACTTTGAAGAAAAATTAGAAATCAAGAGGCTAGTTAGGCCGACTCCTACTTTATGAATTTCACTGACAGTTAAAATGAAAAGTCATCAATTCAGTAAAAAAAGTCTACTGAAAATTGTATAGTAACAGTGATGGCTGTATGGTTGTGATTTCAAAAATGTCTTGCTTTATTTTCATTGTTTATTATTTGGATAAGAACTTTCATGGATATTAAACACTTCCATGACAAAATTAGGAAACGTGAATTTTCTTCAGTTCATTTCAGTAACATTTTTAATCTGGCTGCTATAGGCGGTATAAATATATCTATCCATTTGAAAGCAGGTACAGAAGGTCAGTGGCATTACACTAACAAAAAGACACCGATACTATGTACATACTAAATCTAATTATTACATATCTGTTTTCGTGGTGCATTGGAACTTGCCCTCAGAGGGTACAATGAGACTGAAACATCTTCCAATTCTGGCCTTTCTCGTGCCTTGATTTTAGTGCACAATTAGACTTGGCATTACAATTGTATTTAGAACAATCAACAATTTTCAAAGGCACCTTAAAACCATGTAGTATGAAGTCTACCACTGTATGCTTCAAGACTGCCAAGAAGAAATTTGAAAAGAAATTAAGGGTGCAGAGTTTGTTTCTGTAACAGCTGACAAAACAAGTGATGCAGCCTTTGTTTTCTAGATAGTACTAATATCCTTTCTTCGCTTTCTTAGAAATTCTGAAGGAAAACTATTCATGTAGCATGGACCACTGATTCTTGTTTTCAAAACAGAAATGGATCTCACAGTTTCATTTGACACAGAGGACCTAAACTGACTGTGATTCTTCTTCATCAAGCCAAACACCCGCTCACACTCAGCACTGCTGTGCAGTAAATTCAAAATGGAAAGCATTAGCCTGGATAACCTATCGTACTTAGGAACACGAATGCTCATCAAGCGAGCCCATTTGGAATCATCTGTCAAGTTCTCACTCTCAACAGTAGCAGAGCCATCAACCTGCAAAATGAATCAATTTTCCTGCTGCTATCCTTTATTTTCGTATTGGAGACGTGTTTAATGGATTTAATATGATTTATTAATTCAATTCTTCCCCCGTATGCAATGTTTATATCACACAAACACATGGAACAGAACACGAATGTTTCATCTTTCCATGATAGCATAATACACAGAAATTCAGCAGAATATGAATCCCTAAAAGACTGATGATATCATTTCTTAGTTGAACTCATCACGAAAACACTAAATCACACAATAATATTGTCGGTCGACTTTCCATCAAATTTCAAACACTCGCATCTCAGAATAGCAGCTATTATCGAAAGTCAAAACTGAAATGCGATATGAATACAGTGAGCAGGAAAAATCTCTGGAGTTGAAAATCCGGAAAAAAAACGATGTTCATCCGGAAAACTGAAAGACTACCCCAAAATCCAAAAATCTTCTGGGAAAACTGGACAACTTGGCAGGTATGATTATTGTTGTGACAGTGCCACGAGATTTAAAAGTGCCGCTATGTCAGTACGCAAACACGGTGACAGAGGCGCTCCGCAGCTCGGCTGAGTGCGGGAGCGCCACCTACCTATGAACGGCGCCGGCCACATGTCACGGCACGGCAGTTGAGTGACAGATACGGAGTTGGTAGCATGAAACCCACTATTGTTTCTACGTTGTATATCCACGCAATTTATTAGTGATTTAAAGGTTACAACACTTATTGGCGACGAGGATGGGATAATTTTTTTCCAGCGTTGGGGAATTGTGCGTTCGTGTCTGGGCAGACATGGAACAGCTTCTGCAAGCGCTCATTGAACAACAAACACAGCTGACAGCTGCTATTCAGGTGTTGTCGACGTCGCTTACTCATCGTCTGTCTTCCTCTTCTCCGCCTCCGTTCCCTCCTTACGACGAGGCCGCTGAAGACTGGGAGGATTATGAGAAGCGTTTACGGCAACACTTCTTAGCTTTCGGCGTTGTCGACGCTCCTATGTGTAAGTCGTTATTTCTATCTTGGATTTCCCCACGGATCTATCAGGTGCTATCTCAGTTAGCCCCTCTGCGGGAACCTGCCTCTCTGTCCTTCCAATAAATGTGTGACTTATTGTCTAACTATTACCGAAAAAACACCCATGTCGTTGCCGCCCGCGTGGCGTTCTACCGGTGTCGTAAACAGCCCCATCAATCTTACCGGGCTTGGGCGGCGGAACTACACGGTCTGAGTAGGAAATGTCAGTTTGTCACGGACACTCATCATGAGTCTTATGCTGATTCAATGGTTAGGGATGCTATTCTACGGCTTGCTCCTGATAAAGAAGTTCGGCAACGTGCCTTACAACTGCCAAACCCGTCGTTGTCGGAAGTTCTAAGCATCGCTCAATCTTTTGAAGTGTCTCAAGCTGCTGGTGCGCAAATAGACGCGTGGTCTGATGTAGGCGCTATACAGTCCACTTTCGACATGGACAATTTGCCTGTTTCCCAGGGGACCGACGATGTGGCGGCGGTTCACTCACGTCAACAACGTCGCGTTGGGCCGCCACACTCGCAGCGAAAACAGCAGCCACAGAAGCAGGTCCGTTCCGCACTTCCTTCTTGCCCACATTGTTTCGTACAGCATGACAGGGCCGCGTCTCCAAAACGTTGGGCCACGTGTAATTCACATTGGCCACATTGCTTCAGTGTGTCAGTCCCCTAAAGTTCCTGCCGACGAGGACGAGGCATCGGACATGGATGTTTAATGTGTGCTTTCTCAAACAAATAAGTTGTTTGTTACTGTTCGTGTTCTGGATAAAGGCATTCACATGCAAGTGGACAATGGCTCTGCAGTAACTCTCATTAATTCTCGCACGTATTTGGAGTTGGGCTCCCCTCCCTTGTCTCCAGTTACGCGAAATCTGAGAACTTATAATAAACAGAAAATTCCTATCGTTGGCCAGTTTGATGCTTCCACTGCCTACAAGTCTGTTGTTCGGCCCCTCACGTTTTATGTGGTGGATCATGCGGGCACTGAAAATCTGTTCGGTTATGATGCCTTTCAGTTGTTTGGGTTCTCCATTGATGATGATGTGCACCTCATATCTGAGGATATTCCGTATCAACAGCTGGATGGATTGTGTTCTGAATTCTCGTCCGTTTTCTCTGCTGGTCTGGGTCGTGCCAAGGATTTTGAAGCCCACATTACTCTTAAACCTACAGCTCGTCCTAAGTTTTTCTGGGCACACCCTATTCCGATGGCGTTGCATGCACCTGTCAAGGCTGAGATAGACAGGTTAACAGCTTCAGGGATTCTCCTTCCTGTTACCTCCAGCGAATGGGCATCGCCAATCAAGGTGGTTTCTAAACCAAACGGGAGTCTGCGATTGTGTGGCGATTTTAAAGCAACTGTCAACGCTCGGAGCCTCATTGACACTTATCCTCTTCCCCGTCCTGAGGAGTTATTTACCAAGCTCGCTGGGGGCCAGTTTTTCTCCAAACTTGACTTATCGGAGGAGTACCATCAGTTGCCGTTGGATGCGTCTTCCAAGGAATTTCTCGTCATCAACACTCCTTGAGGGTTGTATCAGTACCAGCGGTTACCATTTGGTGTCGCTAGCGCGCCAGCCATTTTTCAGCGGTTTTTGGAACAGCTCACTGCTTCCGTTCTTGGCTGCATCAACTACCTGGATGACATTGTTGTCACGGGGGCCTCCACTGAGGAGCACCTTCGCAATTTGTGTTCATTATTTTGGGTTCTGCATTCGGCTGGGTTGAAGTGCAATCTGGACAAGTCACAGTTCTTCCAACCCTCCATTGTGTATCTTGGTTTCCACTTGTCCCGTGAGGGTATACGTCCTCTACTTTAGCACGTTGCGGCCATTACCGCTCTACCCCGGCCGTCTACGGTCAAAGAACTTCAGGCCTTTCTAGGCAAGATTGCTTATTATCACAAATTCATTCCATCCGCGGCGGCGGTGGCTCATCCTCTGCATCAGCTGTTACGCAAAAACGTTCCTTTCTGTTGGTCCGACGAGTGTGAGCAGGCTTATGTCCGCCTGAAGGCTCATTTGCAGTCGGCACCTTGTCTTGCCACATTCCGTCCGGGTCAGCACTTGGTTCTGGCGACTGACGCGTCACAGTATGGCCTAGAGCTGTTCTCACCCATCGGTATGAGGATGGGTCGGAACGACCCATCGCCTATGCTTCCAAGACCCTCAACGATGCCCAACGGCGTTACTCTCAAATCGAAAAGCAGGCGCTCGCTATCATTCATGCTCTAAAAAAGTTCAGCGTTTTTTTTTATGGTTCTAAGTTTCACCTCATCACCGACCACAAGCCGCTGGTCTCTCTGTTCAGTCCCTCGGCGTTGCTTCCGGATAAGGCAGCTCACCGCCTGCAACGTTGGGCCTTATACTTGTCTCGTTTTCACTATGAGATTCAATATCGCCCCACGGCCCAGCACGCCAACGCTGACGCGTTGTCGCGTTAGCCGATGGGCCCCGACCCGGTTTTCGATCGAGATGAACTACTCTGTTTCCACATTGATGAGGAAGAACGTCGTGCGGTCGAGGGTTTTCCGCTTACAGGTTCGCAGGTCGCGTCGGCTACTGCGCGGGACCCGGTCCTGCGTCAGGTGATCGGTTTTGTTCAACGGGGTTGGCCGGACAGAACCAAGAGCCGGGCATCGGATCCCCTTCGCAACTACCATGCCTTGCGCCTTCGTCTGTCTGTTCGTGAGGGTGTTGTTCTTCTGGCCACGGATGGCGCATCTCCACGGGCCGTGGTGCCAGCTTCTCTTCGCTAAGATGTTCTCAAACTATTGCATGAAGGCCATTGGGGGATTTCTCGGACTAAGTCCCTGGCCCGCAGGCATGTTTATTGGCCTGGTATCGATTCGGACATCACCCACATGGTCGCTGCGTGTGGTCAGTGTGCTCAACAACTGGCTGCACCCCGTACAATGCCCTCTCCGTGGCCTGATCCGGCGCAGCCATGGGAACGGGTGCACGCTGACTTTGCCAGCCCCTTCCTCGACACTTATTGGCTACTGTTGATTGACGCCTTCTCGAAGTTTCCGTTTGTTGTTCGATGTCTGTCGCCCACCACTGCGGCGACGACGCTGGCTTTGTCCAAAATCTTTGCGCTAGAAGGTCTTACATCCACGATTGTCACGGACAACGGCCCTCAGTTCTTTTCGCAGGCCTTTCGTGATTTTTGTACTGGACAAGGGATTCATCATGTTACAGCACCGCCCTTCCATCCCCAATCGAATGGGGAGGTCGAGCGCCTTGTCCGCACTTTCAAAAGCCAGATGAAAAAATTCCTTACTGATTTTTCTACTGATGACGCTCTGTTGCAATTTCTGAGTTCTTATCGCTTCACGCCTCTGGGTGATCGCAGCCCTGCTGAACTCTTGCATGGCCGCCAACCGCACACTCTACTGCACCTGCTTCACCCTGTCAGGCCTAGTACTGTGTCCCCTAGTGCGGGAAAATACTCGGTGGGCGCCGACGTGTGGGCACGAGGGTATGGATCTCGCCCTAAATGGATTCCAGGGGCGGTCAAGGCTCTTCGCGGCCGCCGGCTTTGTGAAATACGTACAGACGACGGCATGGTTGTTCGCCATTATGACCAGATGCACCCACGAGTGGTGGCCACGCCGGTGCCACCGCCCCTTCTTTCGCCTCCACCAGCCCGAGAAGCCAGTCCTGTCGCTGTTGCCGATCTCCCGTGCGTGTCGCTGCAGCCAACGTCGCTGCTGCTTCCGAGTACGCCGGAACCGGCCCCAGTCGCGACGCCGCCTTCTCCGGGACCCATCTCGCTGGAGCACACCCCCAGGTCCACGACATCTACGGATGCTGCTCCGGAGTTTTCACCCATCATCTCGTCCAGGAGGCACGTTCCACGCACAAGCTTCCGTCCTGGACATTTTCGACCATATTCTCATGTTTCTCCGCGGGATCTTCTCGGGGTCTCCCAAGAGGCCATGGATGTCTCCGCACTGTCCGTGTCTCCAAGGAAGGGAGAGAGTTTTTTTTTTCAAGGGGGGAAAAGTGTTGTGACAGTGCCACGAGATTTAAAAGTGCCGCTACGTCAGTACGCAAACACGGCGATAGAGGCGCTCCGCAGCTCGGCTGAGCGCGGGAGCGCCACCTAGCTCTGAACGGCGCCGGCCGCATGTCACGGCCCGGCAGTTGAGTGACAGATACGGAGTTGGTAGCATGAAACCCACTATTGTTTCTACGTTGTATATCCACGCAATTTATTAGTGATTTAAAGGTTACAACAATTATGAAAACAGCTGCCAAGTTCTGTGCTTATTCTTTTACATTTCCAGTCAAAGAGTGTCAATACTGTTTTTGAATATAGGGAAGATATTATCAAGTGCATGAATAATATAACCAATGGGGATATGTGATGAAAATACCACCCTGCAAGCCTGCAGCTTAGTAACTATTTTGAGGATGAAGGGTTCATTTTATGGCTCTCGTTTTTTCATAATATTATGATCCACATGGATATTTTGTATAATCACCTACAGAAAAGGATACTGACCCAACTTCTGCATAAAATTAGTTGACAGGTTTTGAGCACGAGATGACAAACTTCAGAGAACGTGTAAATGAAAAATTCAACATAATTGCATAAGCATCACAAAAGAGTGAGAACAGAAGATGGAGAATTGAAATGTTATCTACTATGGAAGGCAAAAGACATATGTGATGATGTACGTTCCAGGGTGAAAGAAAGATTCAAGTTTAGAGAACACTTAGCTGCAGCCTCTCTCATTCTACAAAGAAATTCACCATTAAATCTTCCAGCTTTCCAGAAACTTCTTTCAGAGCTGGTACTGAATGTTATTCTTTTTTGGAAGCAAAGAAACTTTGAACGGAGCTCTCTTTTTTATGGAAGAGAAGGTTTCAAAAGTATGTGTGCAGCTCTGTGCTTGCTAGACTGCATAGCAGGTTATAATATTTCTGATACACTGAATGAACTTGTGAAACTGTTGAAAGAATAATTATAATTACCATGGTCACATTCAGAAGAAGAACACTGTTTTTCATCACTGAAATGCATCAAAACCTTCTTACAGAATACTATGGAGCAACAAAGACTAGCACTTGCTGATTTTCTCACCTTTGTTAATGTTTTTATTAGTAAGCAAGGTGCACCACCATGTTTTCTGGTCACAATCCAACAAGAAATATGATTATGATTAAATGGAAATAAAAGAAACAACACCTATCATGTCAGGAGACAGTGTTTTGGTGGACAAATACTTCAAACAAGTTAGTTACTTTGTAAGCCTGGGCATAAATGCCTGAACAGCAGAATAATGAAACACTCATGTCCATCAAAATTCTTAATTATCAGTAAATTTATTACACTTTATTTTTAGAGCAGTGCATATGAGCTATAATTTTAATTGTAGAAACACGTGACATCTGCTTCCCATGTATCTCCAAATGCTTCACTATTACATCACTAATGTCAACACAGTTACAGTGATTAACACACACAGTTGTACACAGGAAATGAAAAAGTGCCAAAATGGCAGATACCAACAGCCAAAGCAACCTCAACAGATAAAGTTTTGTTAGCTGGTGGTGATGACTGTTCAAGGAGTGGCAATTTTGTTTAGTGGTTGCTACCTGTCACTTAGGAACTGTAACATCTATTCCACATTATAAACCCAAATAAATCTCAAATTTTATCTCGATCTCCCTTTCAATGTAGAACAAAGATTCTTCAAGTGTCTATTCGAGTAACATGTAATGATGAAAACAGGAAATGAGACACCACAACGAATATCAAAACCTTCTGAAAGATTAAAACTATGTGCAGGACTGGGACTTTAACCTGGAACGTTTGCCTTACACAATCAAATTTTCGATGGAATGAGCTATCCAGGTATGAATCATGGTTCATCCTTACAGCTTTACTCCTATTTGTACCTCTTTCTTACTTTTCAAACTTCAAGTCACTTTCCAGCATACGGTTTTAATTAGCCCGGAAGTTTCACATCAGTGACTTTCTTATGAAAAAACACTGCAAATAATAAAAAAATTAAGAAACACAGTGTAAATAATAAAAAACGACAAAATAATTAAGGAAAATAAAACTAGAAATAAGTTTCTGCAGACAACATAACAATATATTGTGTTTCTGATGGTTTTGGCAAACAAGGTTGAAATTCAATTAGCAATACTGTCCTCAGAAAAAAAATCAGATGTGAAATACAATGCTCAATGTTATTTCAGAACATGTAAAACCTAAGTTTCCTCAATACTTCACCTATAACAATAATTTACAATAATGACTGCCATTTCTCTTAGGTTAAATAAGACAGCTATGATTTGTATATCTGCGGTATATTCTCCTTTTTGAGAAACTGTCACACTTTTCATTGAATTTGCAACTACGTTATACAATATAGTTCCCGACATTTATTCTATTGTTATACATTGGGGATGCCCAGAAAGTAAGCCAATTTCCAGGTAGAATGGGAAGGAAATAGAATAGTTTCTATACTGACTTGTGGAGAACATCACTGTGCTTAGAGCTGTGACAGCGAGAATGCTACATTATTTTTCCATGTGACTATAGTAGTGTTGTAATGGAAAATTTCATCAAATGTGAAATCAGTGGCATAAAATCCAGGAGCTGTTGACATTCATCATGAAATTTGCATTTTATATAGCCCGAATGTGATGAGTGAAGTTGCTATGCATCAATAGTGTAATTTTTTTTGTATGTCCATCCTTTTGACGAAGTCTTGGGGCCACGGCCATTCACTACTGTAAGAAAATAAAACGCCTACAGCCATCCTTATGATCTAATTTATTATGTAGCTACCAGTTTCAGCACTTCAATGCGCTATCTTCAGACCTTAGTCAATGCCGAAGTGGTTATCACGATCCATATATATGCTGCATCAGTGGCCAACATAATTGGTTTACGCGGACTATCTGCAACTGTGATGCCAGCACTCCAACCATCAACTGCCAATTGACGGTTGGAGTTCTGACAGCAAACTTACAGATAGTCTGTGTAAACCAGTTATGTTGGCCACTCATGCAGCATACAAATGGATCATGACAACCCCTTCTGGAGATGGAGCATTGAAGTGCCCAATCTGGTAGCTACATAACAAATAATATCATAAGGACAGCTGTAGGCCTTTCATTTTTTTACAATAGTGTAATTTGTCTAAGAGCACGCTACATACATGGACAAGGAAAACAATCTTCAGATTATTTCCCACATTTCCTGGTTTAAAAAAAAAATTCCCAGGTGAAAATACACTATACTCCAGATGAAAGTATGTTTTTTCCATGCAAGATACAATATACTTTCCTTCGGAGGTGTAAAACTTATCAATCCTTTTAATGCTACAAATTTTATACAGCAGTGTAGAAAGTTACCTTGAAGCTTGGCCTTTTTACAATGTATTACCTTTATGCACCAAACACAAAAGTGCCAATAAAACTTTAAATCATGGTATAAATGGCTGCTCTTCTGGGACTGAAATTTTTCTAAGTGGCTGGTTCTCAAAGTGCTAACTTTTGAATGAAAGTCAAATGCTCAGTTATGTAAGAAATCCATCTCATGTTCTCACACTTAATTCATCTTGCATGAAAGAAAATTGACTTTGAAAATGATGCTTCTCAAACGACTCACAATATTTCCCCATGACCTTTTAGAAATGTAAAAAGTTGTGAAATCACACACATCAAAAGCAGTTTGCTGTTACGAAGTATTGCATAGTCCTCTTCCTAAAGCCCTTGACACATTTTGCTGTCGGCATACACTTGTGTGCACACTGTGTATTTTTGTTGTAAATGGTACATTTTCTTTGCAACTTAAATCTTAAATTGGTGTTATTCTCTTGTTTATGTTTTATTGCTACAGTATTATTCTGCAACAAAAGGCACAAGTAAAATTATTTGTTAGAGTATCAGTCTTTGCAAGTCAAAATACAGAAACTCAACTGAAAACTAGAACAATAAAAAATTCCCAGAATGCTAAAAAATTTCCAAGTTTTTCCCAGACGAAAAACATTCCTGCTTTTTTCACAGATTTCCCGCTCTAAAGAGTGGACAGATGAATGTGAATGACGCTGACGCCAATAGCATTTGCTGCCTGTCTGTAATCAGCAACAACTGGAACTGAAACTGACATAAAAATTTATGAAAACTTGTGTTCCATAATGTATCAACTGCTTTATTCAGATTTCCAGAGCATTCTGTAAGTGATCATGACTAAACTAGTTGAGAGCCACTAGTTCTGTGTTCGTTGAGTTCTGAATCGCTTTTTGAGAACCACAACACTCAACAGACGATTGCTTCTTTGTGCTTTCTTATTTGTTACAATACAGAAGATAAAGTTCTTCCGAACAGAACCAAGGCCAAACCCAGTCAGTCAGAGAAGTTATGGCTAGCAATTTTTGGGGCACTCCAGGAACCTTGTTTGTTGATTTTACGGAATGTAGAATCAAATCAATCCTGAAGTCTACTGTGAAATATTAAAAAAACACAGAGTAGACATTCAAAACAATTGGCCTGGTTATCTTGGCTATTGGTTTCTTTTTACAGCACAACAATGCTTGGTAACACAATGCTTGGTAACACAATGCTCGACAACCACAAGAACTGTTACACCAGTTCAAATGGGACATTTGTGAACACCCATCCTACAGTAGAGGCTTTGTTCCAAGGGTTTCCACCCCTTCATGCACAAGAAATAGTGCTCCACTCTGAACACTTAGACTAAGACTAAGTGCAAGATGCTGTCAGAATTTTATGAAGTGGGAATAAGTTGACTTGTCAGCAGATAAGACAAATGCTTAAATTTGAATGGCAATTATGCAGACAAGCAATACAAAGGTTCAGTTTTCAAAAATTTCCAATATATATTTTTGCCTATGGCAGTATTTATTTATGGCCTAGTAGAAGTTATTTTCCGGATAGTCCTCATATCTGCTTATTGCATTTAATTTTATGTAATCTGCATATACAATCAATCACAAAGACTTGCACTACATCAACATTAACTATATAGAAATGTTGTATTTGTGTTTTTTGCAGTGTATAAAGTGCATTACGTCCAAACTACCTTGTGCACTTTTTGTTATTATCCTAATAAAATGAAAAAAATAAATAGAGGAAAAAAGTTAAATATAACAGCAATTCACGAGATATATGAAGTATCAGTTTGGTTGTTGGATTATTTTACTATAATGGGTATTATTTTTGGGTTTAAACACATTACAAAGCAAACATACAAACAAGTGAACATAAATATAATTGTATTTTATACAATACAAATTAATATTTTTACACAATTTGACAGCCACAGAGGAAGGGAAGTGATATAAAAATAGTGACCAACAGAACACAATGAAAATGGATTGTAATATGATTCTAGCACATATTTTGTTCCAGAACAGTAAAGTACATTATAAGACATAAAATAATTAAATTACCTGTAAACTTGTGCTTCTAATGCAGCAATATCTCTCTGCCTTTCACTTTCTTTGCCACGACCAGCTTTACCTGGTTTGTTCTTGGCTAGCAAATTGGGATCTAATGACTTTTTCCCTTTAGTGCTGAACAGTCTCTGGGCCCTTTCTTCAAGTGTTCTGTGAAAAGTACAAGAAAATACATAAATATTTATTAATATAGAAACTGTTTAAATTACGTATTCCCAACATAAGGTCACTTGGTGCAGCAGAAAACACAAACAGAAAAAATATATGTTTCAGTCTATAGATGCCATCTTTTATTTTGCCTACTGCTGACTGGTTTCAGTACATAGGACCATCCTCAGACAAGCCTCTGGCATGCAGGTGCCATGCTGCTTCCCAAGCAGGTGTGTCAAATACTGCATGCCAGGGGAAGATGTGAGTATGATATGGTGTACCCAAACCAGCAACCAGTAGGCCAAATAAAAGAACTGCGACTAGAGACTAAAATACGTATTTTTTCTAACTTCAACTGCTCCGGCATCTGATAACACGAAGAAACAGAGACAACCCACCTTCTAATATTTCTGAAAAATAGTAATTTATTTAAAAAGGAGCATCCCAAAATATGGCAGCTGCAGGAGGAAGACAGGAGAATGTGATTTCACAAAAGACATTCTTCTGGCTTGCATTAAACATATAATAAATTCCAAAATGACATGAAAGTAATTGTTAAATTTTGAGAGTAAAATATGCAAATAAAGAGAAACACTTTGAAAATAGTATGAAAAATGTGTGTACATCATTGGTGTTCAAGCCAAATAACAGAGCACAGGTTGTTCATTTTAGAACTGGAAGGCACATCATCACTGTCAATGCACACAACCACAAAGTATTTGCCTTAAATAACAGAAAATTCAGTTATGTACATTGGTATGAAATTTAAACCTCCATTTCATTGTGACAAAACTTGAAAATGGTAAAAAATCAGAGGAAATATGTAGTACTACATGAATGAAACTGTCAATGGCAGATAGCAGACTAAAATATTTAATCAGTCATGGGGTATGCAACCTGCACATTTTTTTTTTTCTTGGTTTTGCTTTGAATCTTTCCTGTCTTGAATCAAAAGCTTTTATACTGCGTTACAATGTGGCATAATATTAAGACAAAGATTGCATATTGTGAACTGGACAAAAAAAAAAAAAAATTGACTTTTTATCAAACAAGTATGGTTGCATATTTACCCTCCACATTTCAGGCCAAGAGCCATAAGTGCAGATTTGAGTCGATCCAAACCTAGAGAAGCCAGTTCTTCCCAGGATGAGAAAGCCGAGAGATCAAGATGAGCTCCAACATGAGTAAGAGCGCTTCCAGTTTCTTTCTGAAAGCAAAGAGAAGGACTATTTTTAAAAAGAGGTGAATGAATTTTGATTTACAGTCGAATGAAAAAGATTAGTAAATGTATGGTCATAAAAACCGTACCCTTATCATATCAAGAATAATATCAAAACATTTTTTAAAGGAAAGAGTATGAGATACACATTTTATTCATTTTTCTTTCATTAATATATTTTATTTTGTTGTATTCATATTTTCAATAAACAGTCGGTTTTGTTTGTTGAAGAAGTGACTTACCGGCCAACCAGGGAAGGTTCCAGCTTCCCATTGTGCATTAAATTGCTTCTGCACATTTTCCATCTCAGCATTTATGTCCAGCAATGGCTTAATTCGCTGAATATAGTCATGGAGGTAGTCAAGCAATGATTCCAAGTACTTTCTATACTCTGAATTTTTTCTATCTTTTGGTATGTCAAAAAGATGGTCAAATGTAGTCAGGTACGTTATGTAGTCCACTTTCTAAAACATAAATCTTAATTATAAAAATCCATTTCTTACATTAGCTGTATATCATCAGACAGCCATAAAATACAAAAATCATGGTTCATCATGAAACAACTTATGAAAAATTGCACACTTACCTCTATACCCTTAAGATTGACGTACTTCTCATAGCATTCATGGAGGTCAAGATATTTTCCATAACCTTCTTCATCCGTAAACTCAACCATGTCTGTGAAGTAAGTCATGAGAAATGTATTAAATCTGCGAAGGACATTTGGAAAAAGGAATAGCAATCACCATATTAGGTAAAACAACAAACTTATTTTTCACATTAAGCAGAAAATAAAAATTTTTACAATTCAAAATAGTATTCAACAAAAAATGAATACTTATTTTAAGGAAGCCAAATGTTTTATTTTATTCTACTCTTTTTTTTTTTTCAGAAAGCTGGATATGGACAGAGGTGATGCTACTAGCATTTTATAAACAATGTCGACCAAGACGATGTTTTCTATTGACAGCACTCAAGTTTGATGGCCAAAAGCCAAAAACGAGAAATGCATAAAGAGGAAATGTGATAAATGAAGCTATGAGTTGGTCCATGATAAGATGCGCCTATCTGCACACCAGTTAACTTGTCACAACGTTTTAAAAAACTGAGTAAGGTACCATACCTAGTTTTCCTTTATGTAACAAATTGCAGGATTTGAAAAAGTCATAGTACTGTCTTGAGCTGCTGGTATTATTTACACACGTTACAACAGTTTCAGTCATCTAAGCATCATCATGTTCCTATAAACCAAATAAAATAACACATAAGTGGCATTACAGGCTTAAACTGTAATGTGAGTATGTGACATTCCCTTACATTTATGTGTTGTTGTTGTTGTTCTTCTTCTTGTTAATATTTACATCAGTAAACAGATCCATGACAATTTAAGGCTGTAATGTTACTTTTGTATCATTTTATTTGGTATACAGGAACGTGACGATGGCCAGGCGACTGAAACTGATTGTACAGCTGTGGGGCAACACCTCCTGAAAAAATTGCTCTGGTGAACGTGTGTGTGTGTGTGTGTGTGTGTGTGTGTGTGTGTGTGTGTGTGTGTGTGTGTGCGCGCGCGCGCGCGCGCGCGCGTGCACAGGCGCGCGTGCTCCCATTTATTACATCTGCAATATGAATAGTATCACTTCCAATTTTCATAGTTAATCTCAACATAGAAAGTTTTTGTGCAAATCTTCGGAAAATTCCAAATAAAAAAGTTTTACATTAATGTTTTTTCTTCAATGTATATTTTTAAGTTATATAAAGTGAAAAAGGACTCTTGTTTGGTGTAGTAGGTTTGTGAGTACAGTGATTGCTGCCAAACAGTGGTAACAATTATTCCAGCAACTTATAACCAAACAATACAAATGTATAAGATTTACTGCATTCAATATTGATTATACCACCAAAAGTCAATTATCTCACTAAAAAGCAGTAATCATTCTGGGCATGAGGGTGTTTCTAGCAGATAACTGAATTTTAGTGCTGACTCAATATGACCTACCTAAGTCATCTTTGCAATGAATTTATAATTTAAAGGGAATTTTCATTATCAACATAAATGCGCTGACGTTAGACTCACAATAAAATGAAGAGATGAAAACTACATCTAACACACACACTATTAAAAAACTAAGAAAGGAGTCTATGATTACACTCTTTTCACAATATACCTATCTACCTACCTTTCAGATATGTTCTAAAAATATTATCTCAGAAATTAATTCCTGTCAGCAATAAACAACAGAAAATATCCTGACAGCAAATTTTGTGAGTTGCCGAGGCCTTTGATTGTGTAGCGCGTACAATTCAGCTTGGGAATCTAAAATGTTACATCTAATGGCAACTTTCTTGCATGGATAGAGTAGTCTCTTCATAATAGGAAGCAGGGTGTTACAGTGGCCAAATGCACGGCAGGAATAAAACTAAACTCGGAATGGAGCAAAACGAGAGTGTTCAATGAGGTTCTGTTCAAGATTCACTCCTGTTATAACATATGTAATTGACTTTCCACTGGGTGTATAAGCGGAAAAACACACACACACACACACACACACACAACACACACACACACACACACACACACACACACAAATCCCGGACTTTTCCCCAAGATCTCCTGGTTAAAAACGCACTAGAACTTTCCTGCATTTTAGAAAATTAAACTCAGCAAGGAAGGGAGGAGAGAGGAATGTGTTTTGGAAAGATCTTTGACATGCAGCAACATTTATGCTGCATATTTTTGTATTACGACATGCTGCATATTTACGGAAGTATAAATTCAAATCCCACCAAACACAACATGTTAATTTCAGAAGAATTGAAATAGAGATCGCAATGTGCTATTGTAACCCAGTAATAGCTAATGTCATGTGATCTCGTCAGCCAATGACAGCAGATATTCAGAGCATAGGATACATACATGATGTAGTCAGCCAATAGCAACACCACTGTCAAGTAACGTACACACAAATAGGAAAAGTTAATAGTTTAAATAAATGTACATAGAGTAGCTACATGAAAAGCTAAGTTTCACATATAATATTGGTCTTGAAGATTAATAAGCTACAGAAAAAGTTAAGCTTTCAAATATAACATTGGTTTTTTTTTTTTTTAAGAGTGTTTTACACTCTAAGATATATCACACAAATATGCCAGTAAAATTTTAAACAATGACATTAATGTCTGGTCTTCTGGGTTTGAAATTATTCTAAGCGACTAGTCCTGAAAGTGTTAAGTTTCAAATGAGTGTCAAACGTCCTGTGCTTTAAGAAATTCATTGCACGTTCTCACACATAACATAGTTCATCCTGTGTAAACGAAAATTTCCTTTGAAAATAATAACGCTTTTCAAAGAACCATTTGCAATATTTTCCCACAACCTCTTAGACATGGCTTTGTTTCAGCAGCTGCCAGAGAGCACCAGAAAACAGCTGTTACTATGCCTGGGCAGCTACGATGATGTAGGAAACCCGTATGTTTGTACACATACAGCATTAAGAGATCTTACATGAAGTCATAAAAGAAATTGGACACCAAAGGATACTCCAAGTGCATAGGAATTTTGTAAACCATACTAAAATGCGTAATTCAGCTTAAAGGACACATTTGTATGTCCAGATTCACAATGAAGTAGGTCCCAACCTGATACTAAGTTTTTCAGTGCGCTTCTTGGAGTACAAGTACTATATTGTCTCGTATTTGATTCCTTATTATGGCATAATGCCATACGTCCCAGAAGATAAGTGCACTTGAAATTCAGTGAACAGCTGAAACTAGCAAATAGTGTGGAATGAAACATTTCATTTCTTATAAATTGACTGCATCTGTTGAAAAGATGAATAAAAGCCGTATTTATTGAGCAAACCAACAAAAATAACATCATTGCTGTGCAAGGTGATTAATGCTTGACTACCAAAAATGTGGAAATAAAATAAAATCAGAAAACTGAAACTAATAACAGCCTTCTATAATTATGTGAATGTATTTCAATTCATCTGATAGCTCCCGACAACAGAAATCCGTTTGTTTTCATTTTACATGTGAACTGTAAATGAAGAGGAAACAGGACATAAGGAAACAGCAAAATCACTAAATACAAACATGTCACTATCCCCCACCCCTCTAAAACCCAGACTGCTCTGCGTATATGTGAGTCTGGCAGCTTGGGTGTGCCAGAAAAATTTTTCTGTGTAGTGTGACTGCTTCTTGCTACTTGTGCAGCCACCCACACTTCCAGTAGACAGAAGTGGGAGAAGGCACTGCTCATACGCAACTCAACTGCGCATGCGCATCAGCTAGCGACTGCTTAAAATGAACTTTAAACATTTGTGATGTCATGCTCATCGGAAGCACTTTGCTGTTATGAAGTATTCCATAGTCTTCGTCCTAAAGCCTTTGATGCATTTTGATGTTTAGCAGTTCTTACCAGTCAAAACTACAAAAATTTAACTCAAGACTAAAACAATGAAAAATTCCAGGAATTCTAAAAATTCCCAGGTTTTTCCCAGATTTCCTGCTTGTCTCAGAGTGTAGACACCCTGTTCCAATGACTTGGCAAGACAACTCAAAAATTGCAAGGTTCACTGATTATACAAGTATACTGCCATATTGTACAGACTAACAGACGCCACTCACTAAAAAATGCACCTTAATTTTTAAGATTTTTTCTTTTAAATAGCACTTTTCCCATTTTATTAATAGATAGCAAAGCCAGACTAAAAAAATCTTAGTTGATAAAACCAAACTGACCTTTAAAATCGCCATCTAAACTTTTCTTCTCCTTCCTCATCACCACCACCACCACCACCACCACCACATATAAAATGGTACTCACTACCATCGAGTGTTACTTACGCCACACTTCTTGAAAAATTTAACAATAATGTCTTCTCTCACTCCAGACCATGACTGTTTTATCCACCCACATACTGGTTTCCTTCGCGTGAATTCATGTTGGGTTTCATCTATCATCCATTTGTCCCATTCGTCTCTCATTTACACTTTAAACAGTTTATTTCTCGAGATATTATGAGGTTGTAATTGTGAAGTAATTCCTCCCGGAATAACAGCAAGCTCTGTGTTTCCCTGTCTCAATTTCTCTTTCACAGAATTTTTCAAGTGACTGCTAAATTGATCTAACACAAGAAGAGAATTCTTCTTCAACAAAGCAACTTTACTTCTCTCCCACACTGATAATCCATAATTTCATACCAGTCTCGTCTGTCCAACCCTTGTCATGCGAACAACAATACCTGGCAGTATTTCCGAATGTTTTGGCATTGTTTTGTGCTCGAAAATAGTCACTGGATTAAGCTTAGTACTGTCAGCGCAACATGGAAGGAAACAGTGTAGCACATTTTCTCACGTCCACTTGTTTTTATAGTTACAGTTTTAGCACAATTCATGGCACTAGTTCTGTTACTCGGTATATCAAATGTCAAAGGAGTTTCGTCCATATTCGATATCTGGCTTAGTTCCACACTCATTTTCTTACAATGTCGAACAATACAGTGATGAAAAGAAATATTCTCTCTTCATACTTTGGTGGCATTTTCTGAGATATTTTGGTTTCGGCTCGCATGCTACATCCGTGACACTTCATAAAACTTTAGCACCAACCAACTCCACCGCTAAAGTCTGTTAAGTTTCACTGTAGCGCTGCCTTACCAGCACGTATTTGAATCATTTCTGTATTAATTCCAATGCCATTCTGACAATGCCTCTGAATCCATTTCAATAAGTCATCTTCTAGATCGGGTCATTTTGTATTCAGTCTTCTACTTGGACATGTAGTCTTCCTCATTTTTTTCATTTCTCCTTTACTAGCCTGCCAAATGCAAGTGGTTTTTTCTGTTGGTGGAGGGCCAAAATGCCGCTCAGCTGCTCTGTTTCCATGTTCTTCAGCATATGATATTATTTTCAATTTATAGCTTGCACCATATTAATACCTTTTATTTACTAACAAAAATATTGTACTGTTATCAATAACACAAATCACTTTCAATTCAAGTTCATTGGCACCACAGATTGCAGTTACGCATCATAGGCTAGACTGTGTTCTGGGTACGAGATGGCGGGGTGGGAGGGAGACGGTTTTAGCAAGCTTGTGAATCCCCGCAACTCGTGTTCGTCACATCAGTGCATTGCTGCTTCCAGTTAAATCTAATGTTGTCAGATAGAGATTGGTTCCCCGCAGAAGTGAATATATGGCCATTTTCTAGACTGGCGAGAATTTTAAATCAGACACTGGACATTTTTAAACTAATTTTGAGTACAAGACACACCTGCATACAGGTTATTTTTATACAAATTTCAAGTATAAGATGCAGCTACATTTTGGAGGCAGTAGTCCGTACAATACGTAAACCGAGAGTCTTAATCCACACAAACTAGATGATAAACAAATGGTTTACATCAATAAATGCAATTCTTATTTTGATAAAGACTCACAGGAGTCTTACATAGTAACATTCTGTAACACTGCAGCTAAAGCAAACAAATTCAATTACCAAAAAACAGCAAAAATAACAAGTAGTGAAGTTGGAGAAATGGTCTGATGAAGAAACGTTAATATAGAATAAGTTACAGGCAACCATTCACTCCATTATTTTATGTATTGCTCAACCCAAGAATTTCCATTATTGTTCTAAATGTTAATACCGGATGCCCACTATGACCAAGAACCAACTACCAACTGCATCCTACGAAAAGCAATAAACTGGAACCCCATAATTTGTAGAAGCTGAACAAGAAAGTAATGCAATATCTAACAGTTGCTTCTCTTTCCAATCCAGGTGCCAGCACTTTTTTTTTATTTTGGATCAATACATAAAAAAAGACTTTGTATAAAACAGGAAAATAACTTTTTCATCCATTATGTCTTACAATCATAAAAAAATCATTTTTCTTAAAATCAGGATGGATCCGAGTAAAACAAGACACACAAACCACAAGTAAAATTCAGTGACTTCTTTCCCAGTCAGCAAGGCACTGTGTTAAATGCGGCATCACAATCTGTAAGAGACACTGTGAGGTAAGCTTAAAAAGAGCAGATTGATATTTAAGTAACAAGATTAACACAACTAAGAATACCGTCTATGTCTTCTGTTTTACATGCCATCACAGTTGATGACTATTTTCATCAAAAATAGCATCTAAGCAGAATTTTGTCACACACACTTTTGTCTTCAGATATCTGAGGAAGAAGACAACTTATACAAAGTACGAAGTTTTCAGGCTTATTTAACAGGCTACGTTCTGTTACCTTGTGCTGAGAATAAATGAAAGTATAGTATTATCATACTTGCTTGTTCATCTGAGGGATTTTCGCGCAGTTTATTCAGTTCTTCAAATTCCACAGACATAGGGATACTGATCTGAAATTGAAGAGAAATTACATTAAAGCTTGTTCACAATTTCCATTGCACAGCATTTCAAAACTGTTACACTCTGCAATATAAAAACATTTAATAAGCAGTGACCAAGTTGCATTTAATAATTTGTTAGCTTTTGGTACTATCTCACAGGCAAGCCATAATAAAATACAAACTATGAGGTTGGTGGAAAAGTTTGTAGCAATTTTGTTTTGCATTTTGGTATTCTGGTTGCTATGATTTCATTTATCAATTGTCATTTTTTATTTGTGGTTCACTGCAGCTATTTCAGTTCACATACTGTCATTTGGATACAGCGTGTGGAGTGTGACAGCAGCAAAAGCATTTGCATGATGTATCAGGATAATCCCACTGTGACAAGGCACAGCAAGAAAATCGCTTTCTCCTTTTAAGGAGGATTCCTTCAATACTAATGACTCTTCACATTCAAGAAGACCTTCGGGATTTGATGATGATCGTCTACCATTAATCCACAGTGATCCATGTCAGTGTACTCGAGAACTGGCCAGTATGAAGTGTGATCATTCCACCATTGTGGGACATTTACATGCAAAGGGGATGGTTCAGAAATCTGGTGTACGGGTACCACACAATTTACGCCAAAATCACAAAAATCACCCACCATATTGTTACTGGTGACAATGCTTATGCTAACATAAGGAAAATAAAGAAATGCCTGAGCCTAAACAAAGCAGCAATTCTGCATACAAAGACCTCCGTGCATCCACAAAAGATAATGTTATGTACCTGGTGGAGCAGCGACAGTTTGTTGCACTATGAATTGCTTCACCGAGGTGTAACCATCACTGCTGACATTTATTGTCAACAACTGAGACGTGTTGCAGATGGAATACAAAAAACACTACACACTCTATGATAACACCTGTCCACACTCTGCTAGAATGTCAGAAAACAATATACAGGAGTTGGGTTGGGAAGTCATTCCACCCACCTTATTGACGTGATCTTGTGCTCTCAGATTTTCACCTTTCTGTTCTCTACTAAACAACCTTCCAGGAGCTTCCTTTCGAGTTGGAAATGCACTCTGAACATGGCTCAGCAATTTCTTCACTTCAAAACCACACTATTTCTATTCACAGAATTGAAAAGTTAAAAAAAAGTTACCCCAGTATTAAGTAGTGAAGGAGACTATATTGTCAATTACTGAAGTCTCTGCCTTGTGTTCATTAAACTCGCTGTGTTCATTAAACTTATGGACCAACCCAATAAACGCAGAATGCAATTTCACTCTGCAACTAAACATGAGACATGTAACTTCCTTGCAGATTAAAATAGCGTGTAACCATGACTCAAATCTGATCCCTCACTTTTAATGGGGAATACTTATAATCATTCTACACAGGTGTCTTCACAGCCCATCTTCACAGCTCCAGCTAATACCTCTCTACTACTTAACAAACTCTATAGAATATCCTCTGAATTGTTTGTAGATTAGCACTTCTGAAACATAGCGAAGAACAGCTCAGCCAGAGACCAGAGTAAAGTTGATCGAAAGTTGCACTCGACTGTGCTCGAATATCTCACTCAGTAAGGGCGTTGTTACGAGGACTATGCCCAAAGTTTTTAGCAGCCCGTAAACTGTAAGGCGGAGGACAATGGGGTTGTTTTCATTCGAAAGAGTGATGTTTTTTGACCTTGGGACGTGTGATCCCCCCACAGCGCGGTAAGAAAGCACAGGCAGTGCTGAGTCAGAGATGATGCAGGATGGAGCTGTCGCACCGCGACTTTCGCGCCATGACATTTTACAGTTATAAAAAGGGTTTAAGTGCCAAAGAATGTCGTTCTTCTTTGCTGCGTGTTTTTGGTGAAGCTTCCCCTTCTAGGGCCACAGTTGGTAATTGGTTTCGCGAGTTTTTGAGGGGTCGGCAGTCAACTGAAGATGAACCTCGTCCCGGTTGGCCAGCAACAGCTGTGACTCCTGAAAACATTGATGCTGTGAGGAAAATGATCAAAGAAGATCCACATCTTACATTTTGCGACATTGAAGGGACCCTAAATATTGGATCAACAGCAGCACAGACCATCATCCATAGTCACTTAGGCCTTACTAAGAGATGTGCCCGTTGGGTGCCACATTTCCTGGCAGAAAGCCAAAAGGAGGCAAGAGTGGACTGGTGTCGTTTCATTCTCGAAAAATTCAACGGAGGGAAGTCCCAAGACACCTACAATATCGTCACAGGTGATGAAACGTGGGTCTACCATTACGACCCTGAAACGAAGAGACAGTCTTCTGTGTGGTGCTTCCCAGGGGAGGAACCACCCACAAAAGTTCGATGAAGTCGAAGCTCTGGAAAAAAAGATGGTGGCAACTTTTTTCACAAAGATCGGGCATCTCAACTCTGTGACCTTGGACACATGTCGTACAGTCTATGCTCAATGGTACGTGAACGATTGTCTTCCAAAAGTCATCACCACATGGAAGTCACAGGATCCAAAGTCCAAGAGTGGGCACCTTCTGCTGTATCATGACAATGCATCTGCGCGCAGGGCTGCCAGAACAATGGACTTTCTGGAGAAGGAAAAAGTACAAGTGTTACCCCATCCCCCCTATTCACCTGACCTGGCCCCCTGTGACTTCTTTCTGTTCCCTAAGACTAAGGAAAAAATTCGAGGCCAGCGGTTTTCATCAGATAAAGAGGCCATTGCAGCATACGAGAGTGCACTAAGTGACATCCCAAAAGAAGCTTGGACTGACACATTTTCTAAGTGGTTTCAGAGAATGGAAAAATGTATACATGCCAGCATAGCTCTCGTAACAAAGGGCAAGTATCTGCGTTTCGGCCCCAGTCTTGAAATCTTTCAATTTGACAATCAGTGTCATAGATTGTAAAAATAGCAGACCAATAGTCCCATAGCAATTTACAACATATGCAGCACTAAATAAATATGTGTTAACACATGTTACATAAATCTTATAAGTTAATTTTTTTTAGTGTGACCACAGAACCTGACGAACTTGACAAGTCACAATATGATCACTCAAATAGTTATAGAACCTCAACCACTCCTCACAGTTGGAAGAAGACAGTTTGCATTTATCCATTCCCAGGTAAGCTTACCAGACAAAATGTTAGCCATCCTCCTTAAAAGAAGCCACTGGTTAATTTAAAGCCTGTAGATGATATAGAACTGGTACCAAGTGGCCATGTGACCCTTCACCATTGACATAAGTCATGGCAGAAAAGTGGTGTGTATGTGGCAGTTGGTTCGATGGAATCAACACACTAAGGTGGGTCAACATGGAGACCCAACAGAAAGGCAGAAAGATGGTATTGTATGTGGATGAGTCTATGACCATTATGTGAATGAAGCTGGCCAATGCGTTGGTGTATCAACGTGGACAGTTAAATGTATCTATACAGAATAGTGTATCAACATAGATTGTTCCATATGTCTACAAGGAATGGCACATCGCTTACAGCCATATAACATGATATAAGAACACTAGTCATAAAAAGGTCCTGACCAACAGAGACTGAAGACTAAGTGTCATGTCTCTGTCAATGACTGTAAGTTTCAAATCTGCTGTTGTCATTGAATGCACAGCCATCTCAAACTGTTTCCAAGTAAATGTTGTCAAAGGAACTGCAAGCAAATGGACATGTGGAATCAGGTACCTGCAAAAGGCCATTGCTCGCAGCGCATCAAGCTGCACGCCTTTAACGCACCTAACAACAAACAAACTGGTCAGTAATTGACTGGAGATGTGTAATGTGACCTGATGAGTCTCAATTTTGCACTGACTGACAAATGGCCCACACGGACATGTAACTTGCAGTCTGTTCCAGTCGGAAATGGTTCTGAGATGTTTTAGGGGTGTTTTTCATACCGTGCCTTGGCCCACTCATTCAGATTGACATGAATATGATACTTTCATTTTCCAAGGTGACAACAGTTGTTTTTACAGGGTTTCACAAAAGCACTTCTGGTATGATGGACAACACTCAAGGACCCAATTGCATCTTCATCAATCCACTAAATCACCTCATGTTACTTCCACAGAAAATGTATATGAATCATCTGTAACAGCAAGTGAAATGTAGTAATCAACATTTGTGAATTTTCCGGTGCTACAAGATCTAATCATCAACAAATGGCTTCAGTTGGGTATGACATAAACAAACAAAAATTGTGGACATTCTTTCTAGCTGAACTGAGGCCTTTATAAGGACTGTAGAGGATATTACATGGCATTAGCATGTTGTCTCCTGAGGGAGAGTAACTTTTTGCCTAGAATACTTCTTTGCTGTACGGCAGTGTGAGATGACTTTTAGAACTGTATATAAATAGACTCATCAGACCACAATCAATAATTCAAGGTTTATGCGCCATGCTTAGTTTTAGAAATACCCATTTCACTGCATTAAGGTTATGGTTTTCTACTTTTCCGAGCATTTGCAGGACGCAGGAGAAGCATTATTTCATCGTGTTTGATAAATTGTTTTTGTGGGTGATACATTATTATACTTGTTACCATCAAAAATATGTCCTTACCAGGAAAAGTGAGAATAACGTATTGCTAAAAAAAAGAATAGAGGTCATTCACAGATTGTGTCGGAGGCATAGCGTCTCACATAACAATGATATTCCATGAATTTTAGAGTCTACTAACCATGATGTTGAGAACCATGTTTTGTGCCAAAATAATCAGGTAGGATGTTCCGCAGCTCTTCAACAATTAGGCTTCCATCTTAAAAGTGTACTACAGACATCCACCAACAATTAGAAAAAAAGAGATAATTTAGTGACACCCACAATGAGACATAACAGAATTTGCATATGAAGTTACCAGAATGGGTATACCAAACTGAAACATATCTTCCCCAAGCCAGAAGTGTCACTGCAGTCACAAAGTTCAAGACGTACTACATACATGTAATTCCACTATTATATGCATGCTTCCCGTGATTTACCCATCTACTGCACATTAATCTGTAATGAGATGCTGTAAACACTGATAGTGGCAGTTACTAAGTTTTAATGGCAGAGCACCTTTGTTTTATGACCACTGTTCAATTACACTGGCCACAAACAATGAAAAGCTGTTTCTAACTATGACATGTATGGATGTTGTCATTTTAAGAAAGATATTAACGATGTGTGAAGCTGTAATGGCACCAACACTAATCATGGATATTCTATGATCTGGTCATCTTTGATCTTAAAACTGGTTTGAGGCAGCTCTTCACACTAGTCTGCCCTGTCTAAGCCTCTTCAGCTCTGTGTATCTTCTGCAACTCTGCAACTTACTCCCGCCCCCCCTCCTCCGCCCCCCCTCACACACACACACACACACACACACACACACACACACACACACACACACACTTTTCTCTGTTACCAAATTGACAATTCCTTTTTACCTCAGGATGTGTGCTATCCAATCTTTTAGTCAAGGTGTGCAGTACATTTCTGTTCTCTCAAATTTGATTTCATACCTCTTCATTAGTTATACAATCTAGCCTATCTAATCATTCTTCTGTAGCACCAGGTTTCAAAAGCATCTACTGCCTTCTTGTTCTAACTGTTTATCATTACCACTTCACTTGCAACACCCTTTTCTAGTCCTGGGGTGCTTCTGCGCCTCTGATAGAACATTGCTAAATGTGTTGCCTGTTCTACTGTACAATCAGTATAGAAACTAAAACATACATCACGAGACCCCAATGTTAAGCTGCCATCAAGTGAATTCTCCATTTTCACACCACATAATAATCTAAAGGAGGGAGGAATGAGAACTTCTGACAAAAGACAATGGAAAAATAGGCTGGGGATCAGCTGCACATTTGTTACTGTTATGTACAGCAAACTGCCAAACGCAAGTTCTGCATTCCATGAATGGAAGTCAGACACTGTTGGAAATCATGTTCCCAATTTCTTTAAAAATTATTACCAGGAAGAAACTGTACTGGGGATTGTTATCATCATTACTGAAATTAATGCCTTTGCTATACCTCTAGACATGGTTTTCTTTCCTTCTTTTGCTACTGCCTGTACCCCGCATTGTGCGCAGGGGCGGCTGGGTTAAGTATGGATTTGGCATGGTTAATTTGAAGGGGTGGCCAGATGCCCTTCCTGCCGCCAAACCATACCCCCCCCCCCCCCCCCCAGGATGGAATTAGTGTACCCCAGCTGTCAGTGTCTAGTGTAAATCGTGAAATAGTGTGAATGTGTTTCAAATGACTACAAGTCATGTAACTGAGGCGGGACGTGGGGACCAGCCCGGTATTCACCTAGTAGGATGTGGAAAATCGCCTAAAAACCACATCCAGGCTGGCCGGCACACCGGCCGTCATCGTTAATCCGCCGGGCGGATTTGATCCGGGGCCGGCGCACCTACCCGAGTCCAGGAAGCAGCGCATTAGCGCTCTCAGCTATCCTGGCGTAGCTCTAGACATGGTTTTATACACCCATTAATGTTTATAATTAATAAATATGAAACACAATATTTTGTAACATGAGATTATAAGTGCAAAAAGACATGCCTCACACCACCATCCTAGGTTTAGATAATTCCACTACCAGTAGTAACAATCAGTTACACCAACTGGATTGCAAGTGCAGAAAAAGCTCATGAATGACAAACAGATGAAGGGAAAAGGAAACATGCCACAAAGCAATCATATCACTATTTCTTGCTGAATAATTCCACAGACACACAAAGAAGTTGCCATTATTCACAGAATAATGAAACAACAGCAAATAATAATCAATATGCCTCCCTGTTATTATTCTTCAGTATCAGCAATTGAGACTTTAAAAAATATAGTAGTTAGTAACAACTGTAGTTTTATCCTTAAGAGTAAATACAAAAAGAAATATGCAAACCTCATTTGGCAAACGCCTATAAAAATCTTTAATGGCCTTCAGTCTTGTATAAAACTCTGCAAATTCGTTAGGACCAGAGAGTGCAGCCACTTCCTCCTTTCTAAGTCCATCTTTATCTTCATAAAGTTCTCTGAGATTATTAGTACTGTCCATGTAGTGCTGAATAACAGAAAATACAATTATGCATAAATTAATTAGTTTCTGCTATCAATTTTAAAATACTGTGTAATATCAAACAAGTTAGATTTTTCTATTAATACATACCTAATCTATTACAAGACTGTGCAGATAGGGATATCTGTGGGTATACCCACAGAGCGTACGTTGATAATATTAACAATGTGGCTATAATTTCATTTAAAACTAAGCAAGAAGACAATAGACAAACATGAGAAACTAATCTGGAATTATATATATACTAAGATGGTATCTGTTCTTTTGGACATGTTCGAAAGAACAGATACCATTGGTGACCATGCAGCTCGTTAGAATGAAATTCCAATGAAATGAACACCCTTAGCTGCTTACAGGCGTTGACATACGTCAACAGGGACAGATGAAAATGTGTGCCCCAACCGGGACTCGAACCCGGGATCTCCTGCTTACATGGCAGACGCTCTATCCATCTGAGCCACCGAGGACACAGAGGATAGCGCGACTGCAGGGATTTATCTCTGTCCGAAAGAACAGATACCACCTTAATATATATATATATATATATATATATATAACATCATCTTCTTCTGTGCAAATACGCAAACCGTGCCCGAACTCTTACGGGAATCGGCAACGCGCCATGAGTAACGAGTATAATGGGTGGGGCCACTATGAATGTAGCGCGGGACAATATGTTGAGAATGTGGGTTTCGCGGGAGGCGTGCCAGAGATAAAGCCCTGCAGTCGCGCTATCCTCTGTGTCCTCGGTGGCTCAGATGGATAGAGCGTCTGCCATGTAAGCAGGAGATCCCGAGTTCGAGTCCTGGTCGGGGCACACATTTTCATCTGTCCCTGTTGACGTATGTCAACGCCTGTAAGCAGCTAAGGCTGTTCATTTCCTTGGAATTTAATCTGGAATTAACGATTTGACAGAAATTTCGTTACCAATTGTTTGGGGAAAACAAGGATATAGTGGCTTGTTTTGCAGTGCACTCTAAACTGGAATTCAAATAAAAGCATGGGGCTGGACAAAGTAGTATAATTAGTTTTTTTAACACAAATAGTGATGTCAAAATTCTCAAGTTCCTCTGAATATCAAGGTGCTGCACCAAAACACAAATTTCTCAATCTTAACAATGGAAAATCCAGGATAGAATGTAACAATACCAGAGAAGGAAAGTTGCTTCGCCCAATTATCAGTTTGAGAAATTTAAAGGACACAATCTATCTCCTACATGAAACTTCAAGATAGATGACTTGCAAAATGTATCAACAATATGACACACTATGTTGTATTACAGTGTGGTCACAATAAGCCTCTACATGTTTAATTATGGAATGTAAACTATTACTTTATCTCAATTAATTATTAAAATATTAAGTTAAAAATCTTTACTGACAGCATTTACTTACATCCAGAAGCATCTTCAAACGGTGGTCTGAATTTATAACCTCTCGGTACTGAAACATACAAAAGTCTAGAATGAGAGTAGTCTTGAAAGGGAAGATGAAGAGGGTGGGCAGAGGAAGACTGCTGTCCCCATCCTTCCCACAAACTCCATGCCCTATACCACAGCAAGCAATATGCAACTATACCAATCTGCACTCCAGAGCGAACACACTATGGTGGTGTAACCTTATCCCTCCTCACACTGTTCCTGACTCTCCTAATCCTGCCACCATCCTATGATCACCTTCACACAGCACAAATCCTAACAACAATCAGCTTCTTATTAATGTACCTATACACTACTTGAGGCGACAGCTTATCTTTACTTATTTCGCTATTCATTTCAAGATACCAATGTTAAATCACATTCTGCATTATTCTGATATAAAAATGAAATGTACAATGTCATGGATTGTCTGTGAAGTGCCAAAAAGCACTATTGTAGTTGAGCTTTTGTGTCTCTTAGTTCTATGGGAAGTACTGGACCACCCTCTGAGCTAGTATTAAAGACAGATATTTTGTACAAAATTAAGACTATGCATTGATCAATGACAAAATGCCATGGTAAATCATAAATGTATTACCCAAAACAGTATAAAATAATACATTCCTTGTCATAATGAAGAGTTTGGAGAGCCTCTCTCTACTTATCAGCAAAAATTTAAGCCTGATGCTATCTTCATGTCAATGTGACCAAAAAAAGGAGTATGCTCTTTTGTTATCTTTTTTGTATTTAAATGCTAGTGCTTGAAATTTGATGACTGTTTTTCTATACATTCTACACAGTCTGTATCTCGAATGAAAAAATACATTACCTCCCCCTCGTTATAGCTTAGTGTGTTTCACTTGTCCCTTCGGTT
Organism: Schistocerca cancellata; assembly: GCF_023864275.1. Lineage (NCBI taxonomy): Eukaryota > Metazoa > Arthropoda > Insecta > Orthoptera > Acrididae > Schistocerca > Schistocerca cancellata. The sequence goes on from NC_064626.1 coordinate 602,129,916, forward strand.
TATATGACACACATGCTTAAAATTTGCTACATGTACAAATACCACTAGCAAATGTCAAGCTAGCACTTATAAGAGTTCTGTCAGAATAATGGTCTGAAATACTTTCAAAACAATATAAAACTGACACAAATTCAACTGATAGCTTTCAGTGGACATTATCCATTCAGACAACACATATCAAGTAAACTCTCAAAATACGGCCACTGTGCCATAGCGCTACTTTTTTATGTTTTGAAAAGACAAATTTATTGAGGAAAGCTACCTGACCAAACACCTGGAAAAAATGGGGCATGCAGTTTGTCATGGATCTAACACATGAGCAGATAGGAAAGGACAAAATGTTACATATGACAATTTCTTCACATCCTATGGAATGGGTCAACAACCTCTCGATGAACTAGGAATACTCCTAGTTCTTCCTTACTTTGAAGCTAAAAAAAGTTGCTATAAAATGAACAATCAGTGGTCTTTGTTAGAAGACATCAAACAGAAAATTCTTCAACGCTAAGCCCTAGTGGCGGAAATCAAAACTGAAGACGCCAGGTGCAAACTCTGTCCATCAAACAATGACAACAAAAACCCTATAAAGTGCTCAAATTGCAACAAACATTGTAAAACTCATATGTTATGCACCACTGCCAAAATTGTGGAATGTTCTAACTTGTCTTAGGTGACGCAGTTAAGACTTTAGAAATTACAGCTATTGCAGTTTTCACTCTTATTAGCAATTTTTATTTTGTACAATTTCAAAATAGGTGCACAAAAACTATTTTTTACATCACTGACATGACTGTTAGTTTCTAACACTGCAATATTAATTTTATGGCAGTTAATGCACTAATTATTTTTAGTGCAAGAAGATGAGAATTTATAAATTATTGTTATTGTAATTTTTTATGTAAGTTAATTGACAATTTTTTATTTTGTTCATCTTAAAACCAAGTAAAAACTCAATTGTATTATATCCTGTTGAGAATCAGGGCCTTACAATTAAGTGAATACTGAAAAAGTTTATATGTACACTAAAAATTTATTTACTTTGTTCCAAATACAGCCTAAAATTGAAATTATGCAAACTTTTAATACTTTATTAGTGTTATGACCTTAAATAACAATTAGGTCATTATGAGCTGAAAGAGTATTTGCTTTTAGCTTTCTTGACAAGAAGAACCAAGTTAAATGTGAAGGAGCTCATGCGCCCAAACAGAGGGCATATAAGATTTCAAGAAAGGATTATCTATGGCATTTGGTTAGTCTACTGTAGTCATTCATTAAGTATGAACTGGAAAGAGTCCGTTGCCATCACATAAGACTGTCAGTTTTTCCCATCTCCTAAAATTTGATATTGGAAAACTTGCAACCTTACCCTGAAAAAGCTACTGGGATACTTAATTTCACCACAGCGCACAATACTAATCACAAAATTTACATAATAATGTTTGGTCCCGAATAACTTACGATAATGAAGGATGGGTTAAAAGACAACAGATTCACAGTTGTAACTCTTCAGGCTTTCCCGGCGATCTAATGACATCTTGGGTTGTCGGGTGTTCTGCCGGATATCAGCGTCGTACTTGCACGATATTTCGGTCACGTAGCTCGAGACCTTCATCAGGTGCGACCGGAGACTGCTCCTCGAGTGGACCTGGTCTAGTATTTATGCCTATGGCCTTCCCCCTCCACCAACGGCTGCAGGCGCTTCCTCTGTGGTCCGCGCCCATTCCCTGCGACCTGTTGGAGCGTTGCTGCTCCGTTTTCCGTCCGCGCCCACTAAACCCGCTCCTGGGGCTTTCATCTACGGTCTGGAGTACCAAGCGTTCCCCCTGTGGTCCGCGCCCGCTCACCACGACCTGTTGGAGCGTTGCCGCTCCGTTTTTCGTCCACTGCGGCTCTGGATGTTCCCTCTGCGGTTCGCGCCCACCAGTCCCACTTCTGGGTGTTCCATCTTCGGTCTGGTGCGCCTGGCAGTCCGTCAGGGGCTTGTTTACCATCTCCATCTCTCTGGTTCTTCTGTTTGTGTAGTGTTGCAGCTGGCCCCGTTGCTCCTTTAACAATTCCAGAGCCGGATCCCAGGCTCTGCTTAGCTGGTACCCTGTGTCACGATTCATAAGATCGTCAGCCATTTTAATCTCTATCGATTCTCTTATGACACTGTCCCAGAATCTGGGTGTTTGTGCTAGAATCTTGGTATCCTCATACTTCATGGCATGATCTAGTTCCAGGCAGTGTTCAGCAATGGCTGACTTAGTCACCTGTCTTAATCTAGTGTGCCTCTGATATTCATTGCACCTGATCTCCACAGTTCTCGTCGTCTGGCCAATGTAGGACATGCCACATTGACAAGGTATATAGTAAATCCCTTGTTTTCGTAACCCCAGGTCGTCTTTGACACTCCCCAGCAGTCCCCCGAACTTGTTGGATGGACAGAAAACACACTTGATATTGTGTTTACGGAGGATCCTACTGATTCTGGCAGAAATAGAGCCAGCATAGGGCAGATATGCCACCTTCTTTGCTTCATCTTGGTCTTCTTCAAGAACCTGTGGTATAGTGGCTGGTCGGAGTGCCCTCTCAATTTGTCTGTCCGTGTATCCATTCTTGGAGAAAACTGTTTTGAGACGTTCTATCTCTATGGGTAGATTCTCTTGGTCTGACAGGGCACGTGCTCTGTGGACCAAAGTCTTCAGAGCCCCATTATTCTGTGCAGGGTGGTGACAACTGCTGGCCTGCAGATATAAATCAGTGTGTGTTGGTTTTCGGTACACACTGTGGCCAATTGATCCATCTGCTTTCCTCTGGACTAGTACATCCAGAAATGGCAGCTGGCCATTCGTCTCCAGTTCCATGGTGAACTTGATATTAGGGTGGCATGAGTTAAGATGTTCAAGAAACTCATTGAGCCTATCCATCCCATGTGGCCAGATCACGAAGGTGTCATCCACATACCTAAAGAAGCATGTGGGTTTAAATGCGGCTGTCTCCAATGCCCTCTCCTCAAAACTCTCCATAAACATGTTGGCAACCACAGGGGACAGTGGACTGCCTATAGCTACACTTTCAGTTTGCTCGTAATATTGGTTTCTGTACAGGAAATACGTGGATGTCAGTGTATGACTGAACAGGTCCAACAGAGCACCTTCAAATTTCTCTGCAATCAGTTCTAGGGACTTCTTCAGTGGGACCCTGGTGAACAGCGATACCACATCAAAACTAACCATGATGTCCGAATCTGTGATGTGCAGTTGCTTGAGGCGTTGCAGGAAATCTTCTGAGTTGCGGATGTGGTGAATACATTTCCCCACATATGGAGACAGGAGACCTTTCAAGTACTTGGCTGTTGTGTACGTAGGTGCCCCAATATTACTGACAATAGGACGTAGGGGCACGCCCTCCTTGTGTATTTTTGGCAGACCATACAGTCTAGGTGGCACTGGCGCTTTTTCCCGTAGTTGTCTGATGATCTTATCGGGCATCCCTGTTTCCTTCAAGAGAGCACTAGTCTTCTTGGCCACCTTGTCCGTGGGGTCACACTCCAGAATTCTGTATGCAGGGTCCTCCAGAAGTTGGCGTACTTACTCATCATAATCCACGCGCTGCAAGATGACAGTGGAGTTCCCTTTGCTACGACCCCTAGAAACGTACCCATTTCAGGTTTCGTCAGTGCAGTAGAGCAAGTTGCAGCCACACTTCCACCTAATGTGGCAGAGGAAGTCCGCCGAGAGACCTGCAGTGCCCTCACCAAGGCCAGGCCGCCGAAATCGAACATCACAACCGAGGAGAGGCTTGCACTCAAGAAACTACGGGAAGACAACAGCATTGTTGTACTACCAGCAGACAAAGGGAACTCCACTGTCATCTTGCAGCGCGTGGATTATGATGAGAAAGTACGCCAACTTCTGGAGGACCCTGCATACAGAATTCTGGAGTGTGACCCCACGGACAAGGTGGCCAAGAAGACTAGTGCTCTCTTGAAGGAAACAGGGATGCCCGATAAGATCATCAGACAACTACGGGAAAAAGCGCCAGTGCCACCTAGACTGTATGGTCTGCCAAAAATACACAAGGAGGGCGTGCCCCTACGTCCTATTGTCAGTAATATTGGGGCACCTACGTACACAACAGCCAAGTACTTGAAAGGTCTCCTGTCTCCATATGTGGGGAAATGTATTCACCACATCCGCAACTCAGAAGATTTCCTGCAACGCCTCAAGCAACTGCACATCACAGATTCGGACATCATGGTTAGTTTTGATGTGGTATCGCTGTTCACCAGGGTCCCACTGAAGGACTCACTAGAACTGATTGCAGAGAAATTTGACGGTGCTCTGTTGGACCTGTTCAGTCATACACTGACATCCACGTATTTCCTGTACAGAAACCAATATTACGAGCAAACTGAAGGTGTAGCTATGGGCAGCCCACTGTCCCCTGTGGTTGCCAACATGTTTATGGAGAGTTTTGAGGAGAGGGCATTGGAGACAGCCGCATTTAAACCCACATGCTTCTTTAGGTATGTGGATGACACCTTCGTGATCTGGCCACATGGGATGGATAGGCTCAATGAGTTTCTTGAACATCTTAACTCATGCCACCCTAATATCAAGTTCACCATGGAACTGGAGAAGAATGGCCAGCTGCCTTTTCTGGATGTACTAGTCCAGAGGAAAGCAGATGGATCAATTGGCCACAGTGTGTACCGAAAACCAACACACACTGATTTATATCTGCAGGCCAGCAGTTGTCACCACCCTGCACAGAAGAATGGGGCTCTGAAGACTTTGGTCCACAGAGCACGTGCCCTGTCAGACCAAGAGAATCTACCCATAGAGATAGAACGTCTCAAAACAGTTTTCTCCAAGAATGGATACACGGACAGACAAATTGAGAGGGCACTCCGACCAGCCACTATACCACAGGTTCTTGAAGAAGACCAAGATGAAGCAAAGAAGGTGGCATATCTGCCCTATGCTGGCTCTATTTCTGCCAGAATCAGTAGGATCCTCCAAAAACACAATATCAAGTGTGTTTTCTGTCCATCCAACAAGTTCGGGGGACTGCTGGGGAGTGTCAAAGACGACCTGGGGTTACGAAAACCAGGGATTTACAATATACCTTGTCAATGTGGCATGTCCTACATTGGCCAGACGACGAGAACTGTGGAGATCAGGTGCAAAGAACATCAGAGGCACACTAGATTAAGACAGGTGACTAAGTCAGCCATTGCTGAACACTGCCTGGAACTAGATCATGCCATGAAGTATGATACCAAGATTCTAGCACAAACACCCAGATTCTGGGACAGTGTCATAAGAGAATCGATAGAGATTAAAATGGCTGACGATCTTATGAATCGTGACACAGGGCACCAGCTAAGCAGAGCCTGGGATCCGGCTCTGGAATTGTTAAAGGAGCAACGGGGCCAGCTGCAACACTACACAAACAGAAGAACCAGAGAGATGGAGATGGTAAACAAGCCCCTGACGGACTGCCAGGCGCACCAGACCGAAGATGGAACACCCAGAAGTGGGACTGGTGGGTGCGGACCGCAGAGGGAACATCCAGAGCCGCAGCGGACGAAAAACAGAGCAGCAACGCTCCAACAGGTCGTGGTGAGCGGGCGCGGACCGCAGGGGGAACGCTTGGTACTCCAGACCGTAGATGAAAGCCCCAGGAGCGGGTTTAGTGGGCGCGGACCACAGAGTGAACATCTAGAACCGCAGCGGACGGAAAACGGAGCAGCAACGCTGCAACAGGTCGCAGGGAATGGGCGCGGACCACAGAGGAAGCGCCTGCAGCCGTTGGTGGAGGGGGAAGGCCATAGGCATAAATACTGGACCAGGTCCACTCGAGGAGCAGTCTCCGGTCGCACCTGATGAAGGTCTCGAGCTACGTGACCGAAATATCGTGCAAGTACGACGCTGATATCCGGCAGAACACCCGACAACCCAAGATGTCAGATTCATAGTTGTTTAATGTATAATAAACATTTAAATGTAACTGAGTAGGATTTTTAATTCAAGTATAGGGAGATGGCAACACTGATAAAACCATCTCATACGACAGTACACAATGAGACACACTCATTGCTTCACTCAGGATGTACTTTCTTTGTAGGAAAAGGTTGGCTAACTACTAAAGAAATGTTGGAAACATGTTACGATTGGGAGGGTGCTGGCTAAATAGGGGTTTATTTCCAAACAATACCCTAGACTATTCTGTAGCTGCAGCAACTGCTGTGTTGCATTTGATGAGTCATTTGGAAGAACTGTTGTCATTAGAAAAAGGGGCAACAGTTGAGGTGTCTAGAGTGACTACACACCACGCAATATTGATGGGTGATCGAACTATGGCACTACCCAGTGTGTTCTCCCCACACTAAACACTGAGAACAGACACACTCAATATTATTTGAGATGCCATGATTAACTCTATTTCGTAAATTCTTTGGGAGTACAGGAAACTACTCACTGAAAAGCTGAAATGCGGGATTGTTGATAAGCATGCACATAGGTAAGAAAACTTGCTAGCTTTAGAGTTATCCTCTCTCTCTCTCTCTCTCTCTCTCTCTCTCTCTCTCTCTCTCACACACACACACACACACACACACACACACACACACACACACACACACTATCTATGCCCCTATGGTGTTGGCATCAACAGCATAGCGATGTATGATGCGAAGATGGTAGACCAATCACGTAACTAACTTTGCTAACTATTAGAACTTGGCAGGAACTTTGGGAGTTAGAAAATTGCCAACCCCTCTGCCTGGCACATTCCAACAGTGTCATTATGACTGTATGGTGTTCACACCAAACATTGCAAGCAAACAAATTTCACTGACTTGGGCAAGGTACACAAATGAATGAACAAAGATTGTTTTACTGTTACAGACATATTTATGTCTATTATTGTAAAATTTATTTGCTTAAGTAGAATATCGCAAGTGAACTAACAGGGTAGGATGTCATCAGCTTTGAGCAGTGACATTACTGTCGTTAACATGATGATAATAACATGATATCAATGTTGATTGTTTTTAATGGGCAAAGCTTCAAATCAGTCTGTCATAACAAACAGTTAATTTTTTTAAGTTTCACATTCATCGACTTCGCCAACTCACAACCAAATTGTCTCCTTCCAACCTAACCTAGATCTCCAGCAAAGCTATTAGATCAGTTTCTCACCACAAACAAGTCCTTCGCTTTCACATTAGTAAGTTTTGCCAACTAACAACAAAACTTAAGTATGCACAAAAAGATGACATCATACCATATATTAACATTAAATCACTGGTTGAAGCAGACAACTCGTAATGAACATTCCTCTTGACTCTATAGGTTTATTATAAACCAGCTTTCAGTATTTTAGGTCGGAATCAGGTTCATCTTTAAAAATGTATTAACGTCAACTTACAGATAAAAAGCACACAAGAGTCAAGAGAAACAATTACCAGACAAATGTAAGTGAACAAATCCATGTACACAGATGAAGTAAAGAAAAATGCTGCTTCAGTTGAAAGTAGGGTTAACACTTTGGTGAGGAAGCCCAAGTGCAACTCACCCCATAACAATGTGCTCAAAAACTGTGAGGTGCAAGCCACCTATAACTCAAAATGTGGACTATTCTAGTATGAAATGTATGGACGTCTCACTATCTGCCCCTTGACAAGACTGCCTCCTGTTGTCAATTTCTAGAATTATTTCGAAAAAAACAGTAGCGAATGTAAGAGCTGCTGTCACAACTTATTGAGACATTGTGTGGTTGTGAAGTCATGAAATTTGTGCATTTATTTGGTAGATTTTGGAATTTGCTGTAATTCTACTATAAACATGTTGAGCAAGCAAGGAATTTTAGAACCTCTAGAAGAAGAAACAACGATTCTGAATCGGAGGGAGAAATATCTGAGGAGGGAACAGTTTGATGAAGATTCATACTCAGATAATCTTCAGTCAGCTACAATTTTTCATTGCCAATATGGCTGATACAGATGCTACTATTGTAATTACAACTTAGTTTAGTGTTATTTGTCTTCATCTCATTTGTTTTAATATGAAACTCATGCTGAAGCAGCTTACAAGATTTGATCAGAGAAGACAAAACAGTCTGGGTAAAGCAAACAGCAAAAAAATAAACTGGTATTGCCCTGCTGGAACATACCTCTCTGCAAGTCACAATGCTTCAGACTTTTCCACACAACAAAAGCCAGTTATGAGTGAAATTGCTGAAGAAGTCACATTATAATTTTTGTTTTGAAGGACAATTATACTTTTTGTCTCTGTTGACCCATCATGGATACAAGACACTGACCAGCCACATATTTACCAAAGAAATATCACACAATGGCGGTAGGTTTTCAGAAGCATCTCATTAATGCCACCTTCATGCCCCAATACAGTGATGCATGCACAAGAAGAGCCATCAATACCTGGATTCCGCAAATTGTTTTGTGGAATGTGCACTTCAAAGACTTGGAAACGGTCAATGTCTCTAAAGGACACACTCCACAAAAAATTCAAGGAATCCCGTTATTGATGGTTCCATTTATGCATGCATCAATGTATCTGATCTCTATATATGGAGTGCACAGGGGCTGAAGATGGCATTAATAAGAGGCCGAAACTGGTTGTGTAGCACTCCATCAGTGCTAATTTTGTCTTTCGATACTGAAATTTGTGCAGTATATACAGAGCAGAGTTTGGTTTTCACACCAACATACTGCATGATCTGCTCAGGGAAGCTGACAAAAACAGAGAATGGATAATTTAGTGAAGAGGAAGATAATGTTGTGTGTACGGATGACAGAGATACAGACCCAGACTTCTGGAAACATGGCATGTTGGTGTTTTTTCTTTGATAAATAAAGGAATTATACTTTATCATCACATCTATAAAATATGCATAAATCAAAACAAAGACGAAAAAAAAAACCTTTAAGTTTAATCTTTTTTTAGTATATATTATGCTTTAACCCTAGATTATTACAATCTCATAAAATTTACAATTGCAGTAGGTATCTCTTCGTGGTTCCTGCCATACTGGGCACATGAGCAACAGGTATTCATGGCAAAAACTGTTGTTAACAATGGGTGAATTATTTACTGCCCAACTCCAGCAATTTGGTGACACTGGTATTCTTTCTATAAATATTATGAATGTTTAGTGATGGTTTAGTTTATATCACATTGCTCTTATTCTGTGCTAATCTTGTCTTTTGCTACTGAAATTAGCACATGTACAGAGAGGAGTTTGGTTTTCACACCAACATATTGGATGATTTGCTGGAAGAAGCTGACAAAGACACAGACAATGGATAATTTAGTGAAGAGGGAGACAATGTGTGTATGGATGACAATGGTGTAGACCCAGATTTTGAAGCAACAAATGAGGAACACAAGGCGGCAGAAGAAGAATCACTGGGCAACCTCAGAAAACCGATCTCGGCTGTGCTTAGATTGTAATAACACCATATTAAGCAGAAGACTCTCAACCCATTTCACATGTGAAGTACTCATGGAGTTACAATAATTTTTAATTAGTGCACAACACAAATAATTACTTCTTTTTCAATAAGATCTTGGGCAGTAAAATTGTCATTATAGGGCATAAAAAAGGGCATTCTGTATGTAACACGCCACTGGAGACCTAACAACTGCAATTAACTAGTGCAAAGCTTCTAAATTATGACTTCCTTTGAATGAAATTTGATAATTTACAATGATTTGGTAGCAATGTAACATTTTCCCCCTTTAGTCCTCTAGGGATCACATATAACAAAAAACAAATGTACCCCTAACATTTCAAATAATGGCACAAGTGGCTGGTTTTCTGGGCCCAAAATTATTCTAACTGAGCGGACCTCAAAGTAAAAACAGAAGAAAGTGAGATCTCAAAATGAGGAATGATACTGAATATAGTGTTGTAAACAGATACAGATGTTTATACTAAGATTGTGTACGCCCTTGGAAATGGAAGGCATCAGGGTCATTCCACGCCAAATCATACAGCCAAAAGTAGATATGAAACCCAAGGTTTTTGGATTTGCTCCAAAATTTATATGTGAAATTTATGCATACAGATAAGAAAATATCCAAAGTTTCATCCAATTCTGTCACATAGTTTCTGAGTTATCACCGTTTAAAGTTTTCAGCTAATTGTATTTCTAAGGACGATTAAGACATAACTGAAGCATGCATGCTTTTACAGAATTTGAAGCAAAATCGTTAAGTTTTGTTCTCAATTAAACGCTGAAACTGATGGATCTACAAAATTCCGATTTATAATGTTCATTCACATTGAAAAACTGTACTGAACTCAAAATATTGTTAATTTCAAAACTGTGACATAAGTGCAGAAAATTATAATAGCTAAAATCTCTCTCGAAATAACCCAGTACAACAAAATGTTTTTGAAAACAGCATAAAATTACCTTTCAAATGGTGCAAAAAAATTGGTGGGATTCTGGGTTGTAACAATTTTATCTTATACTGAAGTCAAAACAAGTTTTATCTATTCAAAGCATATAGAACGGCTGTTTTAAGATTCAAAATGGTTATAGTAGAGGTTATATAGAGATTATATAGAAGTAAAAGGCATTAAAGCTATAATTTGGAAGATCAGCTACTTAAAACAGTAATTTATTGGTACATTTTTTGTTATGTATTTTTAAATTGGGACAAAGACTTTACTGTAGTTGTAATTTTATTTATCTTTTTTGTTTTATTTATCTGAAGTTAAAGTCAAGAAACAGACATTTTTGGAGTCATGGGAAGTGTGTTAAAGTTCAGATAAGGCAGTACTACTATGCAAGAATGCACATGAAAAATTCACCAGTCAGAAGTCTGCCTGCTGTCTTCCGTCAAGACATGAAATTCAAGCCAGGACATGAAACCCTCCCTCTCCTACAGCCTGCCTGTACTGCAAGTCTATCAGTTTGCATTTTGCTCTGTTCATGTTAACTGCCTAGTGTTTTGTGCTTAATGACATTTTAAAAAATTGTTATATAAACACAGTTATAATTTTATTTTTAAAACTTTGTTTTGTGTGTGTTTCTTGCCATGGAGATAAGAGCAAGCTCAAGTAAAGATGAAACTAATTTTAAGTATTCAGTAGGTTTATTACTAAATGTTTCATGTGAAAGTACTTCACTGACAAAAAGCAAAAACATTTATTTAATTTCGGAAAGGTTGTCTAAAGAAATATTTTGAAAAGAACCAAAAATCCTGTTGTGATCCATTTAAGAAACATTCTGTACCTTTAACAAAGAAGAAAGATTTGAGGATAACTACTCTGGAAAAAGCAAAATACACTCCTGGAAATGGAAAAAAGAACACATTGACACCGGTGTGTCAGACCCACCATACTTGCTCCGGACACTGCGAGAGGGCTGTACAAGCAATGATCACACGCACGGCACAGCGGACACACCAGGAACCGCGGTGTTGGCCGTCGAATGGCGCTAGCTGCGCAGCATTTGTGCACTGCCGCCGTCAGTGTCAGCCAGTTTGCCGTGGCACACGGAGCTCCATCGCAGTCTTTAACACTGGTAGCATGCCGCGACAGCGTGGACGTGAACCGTATGTGCAGTTGACGGACTTTGAGCGAGGGCGTATAGTGGGCATGCGGGAGGCCGGGTGGACGTACCGCCGAATTGCTCAACACGTGGGGCGTGAGGTCTCCACAGTACATCGATGTTGTCGCCAGTGGTCGGCGGAAGGTGCACGTGCCCGTCGACCTGGGACCGGAACGCAGCGACGCACGGATGCACGCCAAGACCGTAGGATCCTACGCAGTGCCGTAGGGGACCGCACCGCCACTTCCCAGCAAATTAGGGACACTGTTGCTCCTGGGGTATCGGCGAGGACCATTCGCAACCGTCTCCATGAAGCTGGGCTACGGTCCCGCACACCGGTAGGCCGTCTTCCGCTCACGCCCCAACATCGTGCAGCCCGCCTCCAGTGGTGTCGCGACAGGCGTGAATGGAGGGACGAACGGAGACGTGTCGTCTTCAGCGATGAGAGTCGCTTCTGCCTTGGTGCTAATGATGGTCGTATGCGTGTTTGGCGCCGTGCAGGTGAGCGCCACAATCAGGACTGCATACGACCGAGGCACACAGGGCCAACACCCGGCATCATGGTGTGGGGAGCGATCTCCTACACTGGCCGTACACCACTGGTGATCGTCGAGGGGACACTGAATAGTGCACGGTACATCCAAACCGTCATTGAACCCATCGTTCTACCATTCCTAGACCGGCAAGGGAACTTGCTGTTCCAACAGGACAATGCACGTCCGCATGTATCCCTGCCACCCAACGTGCTCTAGAAGGTGTAAGTCAACTACCCTGGCCAGCAAGATCTCCGGATCTGTCCCCCACTGAGCATGTTTGGGACTGGATGAAGCGTCGTCTCACGCGGTCTGCACGTCCAGGACGAACGCTGGTCCAACTGAGGCGCCAGGTGGAAATGGCATGGCAAGCCGTTCCACAGGACTACATCCAGCATCTCTACGATCGTCTCCATGGGAGAATAGCAGCCTGCATTGCTGCGAAAGGTGGATATACACTGTACTAGTGCCGACATTGTGCATGCTCTGTTGCCTGTGTCTATGTGCCTGTGGTTCTGTCAGTGTGATCATGTGATGTATCTGACCCCAGGAATGTGTCAATAAAGTTTCCCCTTCCTGGGACAATGAATTCACGGTGTTCTTATTTCAATTTCCAGGAGTGTATGTTAAGGAAAATAAGAACATTATTTTAGTGCCAGGAAAGCTGTTGTGCAGTACATGTAGAAAACTGTCGAAGAGGCAACACCTACTTTAGATAATGAAGGTATTGCTCTACTTGGAAGTGACAAAGCAAATGATAGTGAATTAAATAATGCAAAAAGAGTAGTAGAAAGAGAAAAGTTGAATGAAACTCTTTTAGGGTTGGATGTGACAACACTTAAACTTCAGTCATTATTTACCCAATTGAAGAAAAAATTATGCTAAAAAGAAGTTTAAAAAACCAAAAGAGCAGGTTAAAAAAAGTTGTCATTTGTTTTGAAAGTACAAGAATCCAATGATTCAAGTGAAGCTGACAGTACAACTCAAGGTAATGAACTGAAGGCAAAATTGAGGATCTTTATCATTTAGTGGTTACTATGAATGAAAAACTCAAGATAAACTTAACCACATGTGAAAAAGTACAGAGATTAACAATCACTCCAAAGTCTTGCTCTCACAGAAAAGCAGCAGAAAAATATAATGTATCAGAATATTTCGTGTGAAAAGCCAGAACGCTTGCAAAAGAGAAAGGTATTTTGGCTTAGATACAATCCAAACATGGCAGAACCCTTCCCCAAGAAACAACAGCACTGTCCAATTGTTTTAAGAAGATGATGAATTTTCTTACATGTTGCCAGGTGCTAAAGACAAAGTTAGATAAAAAAAATACTTACAAGACAAAAAGAATTCTTTCATGCAACTTAAAGGAACTATTTATTGCATTTAAAGAAAAACACCCAAATATTAAAATTTGATTTTCCAAATTTTGCTCATTGAGACCGAAATGGTGTGAGCTTTCTGGTTCACCTGGAACTCACAGTGTGCGCGCTTGATTGTACCACCAAAACGTTGAGCTTTTAGGAAATGCTCTGAAACAGCATGATAAGGAATCAATACACACTATGATGAACAAATTGGTTTGTGGTAGACAAAACAGGGACTGTATGTTAAGACATTGTGATGTGTGCCCAAAAACAAGTGAATCACTACAGCTACATCTAGAAGACTAAGATAGAGATGAAGACAAATTTTCGCAGTGGGTTTCAAGTGATGGCAGAATGACTTTACAAACAATGCTACTACCTTGCAAGGAATTTACTGCTTTTACTATTTTAAAAAAAATTAATCTCTGATACCTCACTCTTACATCACAAAAACTCAAAACTCTTACATGAAACAGAGAAAAGATAATTTGACATTTAATGAGATTTTAGTTCTTACGGATTTTGCAGAAAACTGTAACTTCATTCTGCAAAATGAAGTGCAATCCTACCACTGGGGCCACTTCGAGCTACTCATTTCATCCAGTAGTGATTTTTTAAAAATGAAGATTCCACCACAAGAGAAACATCATTGCGTTTCATTTCAGATGATCTAAAGCATGATGTACCATTTGTATATTCAGTACAAGGAAAAAACCATAGATTTCATAAAACAAAACTTTCCTGATGTTGACCAAACTGAGTATTTTACAGATGGTTGCAGTGCTCAGTACAAAAACTTTAAAAACATGATAAATTTATGTTTTCATTATAAAGATTTTAAATTTAATGCAAACTGGTCATTTCATGCTACGAGTCATGGTAAAACAACATGCGATGGGATCGGGGGCACAGCCAAGAGAACTATTACAAAAAAAAAACTTGCAGAGCAGTAGGCAAAGTGAGCAGATAATAAATGCTGAACAAATGTACAATTTTTGCAAAAGTTTATTCTCAAAATTTTTTTTTTCTTTTTAAAGTAATAAGAAATTGAAACTAAAAGAACAATGCTTGAAACTAGATTTCAAATGGGTCAAACAATACCGGGTACAAGAAGTTTCCATTATTTTTAATCAGCTTCTTGCGAAGAAATTACAGCCAAACGAGTGAGTTCAGACGGGGAAATTTTGTTGAAACAAAATATTTTTGTGACTATCCCAACTATTAAACTTAACCTACATTCTTTCATTGCATGCATTTATGAGCAAAACTGGTGGCTAGGAATGATTCTGGGTTCCAATGAAGAAGAAGGGGACTATCACATTCTTTTTATGCACCAGACCAGCAGAAACTCTCTTTTGGCCTCAAAAAGAAGACAAATGACCTGTTCCACCAGCCCATCTTCTATGTGTAATAGCTCCTGCAGAGGTAGCATCTCTGTTCAGCAGATCATATAAGATTGATGCTAATTCCTGAAAGGAAGTCATCAAAACATGGAACAATTTCAACATTTTATTGTAAAAAAATACCTTAATGAACATTTAAAAGTAATTATTGTACATATTGAGTCATATAAACTTAGCATAATACTTCAACTGAATAATTATTAAACTTTAAAGTCATCAAAACCTCTTTGTACAAAGGATTTGTTTGAAAACAAATAATTGCCAACTCATGTATTCAAATGTAAGTAAACCTAATTTGTAAAATTCTCAATGTATGTATCTTTTATTTTAAAATAATTGATACGTAACACTTGAGTTCATCTGGTATTTTCATAGTTGTATTGACTTCAAATATTTAATTATTGTCTCAAACATGTACAGGGTTATTACAAATGATTGAAGCGATTTCACAGCTCTACAATAACTTTATTATTTGAGATATTTTCACAATGCTTTGCACACACATACAAAAACTCAAAAAGTTTTTTTAGGCATTCACAAATGTTCCATATGTGCCCCTTTAGTGATTCGGCAGACATCAAGCCGATAATCAAGTTCCTCCCACACTCGGCGCAGCATATTCCCATCAATGAGTTTGAAAGCATCGTTGATGCGAGCTCGCAGTTCTGGCACGTTTCTTGGTAGAGGAGGTTTAAACACTGAATCTTTCACATAACCCAACAGAAAGAAATCGCATGGGGTTAAGTCGGGAGAGCGTGGAGGCCATGACATGAATTGCTGATCATGATCTCCACCACGATCAATCCATCGGTTTTCCAATCTCCTGTTTAAGAAATGCCGAACATCATGATGGAAGTGAGGTGGAGCACCATCCTGTTGGAAAATGAAGTCGGCGCTGTAGGTCTCCAGTTGTGGAATGAGCCAATTTTCCAGCATGTCCACATACACGTGTCCTGTAATGTTTTTTTCGCAGAAGAAAAAGGGCCCGTAAACTTTAAACCGTGAGATTGCACAAAACACGTTAACTTTTGGTGAATTGCGAATTTGCTGCACGAATGCGTGAGGATTCTCTACCGCCCAGATTCGCACATTGTGTCTGTTCACTTCACCATTAAGAAAAAATGTTGCTTCATCACTGAAAACAAGTTTCACACTGAACGCATCCTCTTCCATGAGCTGTTGCAACCGCGCCGAAAATTCAAAGCGTTTGGCTTTGTCATCGGGTGTCGTTGCGCTGTTATGACTGACTGATGTGAGTGCATTTCAAGTACGACATACGCTTTCTCGGCTCCTGTCGCCAATTTCTCTCACTGCGCTCTCGAGCGCTCTGGCGGCAGAAACCTGAAGTGTGGCTTCAGCCGAACAAATGTTTATGAGTTTTTCTACGTATCTGTAGTGTGTCGTGACCATATGTCAATGAATGGAGCTACAGTGAATTTATGAAATCGCTTCAATCATTTGTAATAGCCCTGCATTTTACTCAGTAAATTACAAAATTTGACTTCAATTTGTTATAAAATTGATAAAATTGTTACAACTCAGAACCCCAACAATTTTTTGAGCATTTGAAAGGTAATTTTATGCTGTTTTCAAAAATACATGGTTGTATTGGGTTACTTGGAGACAGATTTTTGCTATTCGTAATTTTCTACAGCTACGTCACAATTTTGAAATTAACAATATTTTGAGTTCAGTACAGTTCTTCAATATGAATAAACATTATAAATGGGTCATTCCATGTCAATTCAACCAATTTGAGAAAATGTTCCAGCTGATAGTCTCAGATTTGGCTGAAATTTAGCACACCAATGCAACGAAGTGTGGAACACTCATGTACAAAATTTTAAGTTCCCCTGCCAATTAGTTCCAGAATTATGGCTTGTGAAAGAAGGTTGCGTGACCTGGAAATTGCAACCCGCATCTGGCAATCTCAGACCCAACTTCAGGTCTTAATAACTTTGGAACTATTCCGCACAGTCCAGTGAAATTTTTACAACCCAGTAACATCCACATAGAGAACACACACTATGAATCAAAACACCAACAATATATTTCTAAGGGAAAATAAAAAATTCCAAAATGTAATTAAAAAATAGGTACACATTGTAGCTGCCTTCTATGCCAAATATAATTCACTCAAAAAGAGTATATATTTTTTTGTGGTAAGCTTAATGTGGCCTAACCACACACACAGAACTCATCTTGCCCATATCAGTCACACAAACAAGTTACATGCACACGCACGAAAATACAAAAATTTGAAAAATTACCTGAAAAACATTGATTTTCGAAATGTGGCAGCACACTGCATAAGTAGATCATAATATAATATGTGGAAAAATTTTAACTTGTTATTGCAAGGCATTTGTGTACAATAAAAGTTGACGGATATGTATTTGGTTACGTTTCTTTTAACATGATTTAGCAAGTAACAGTGATGATGCAGACAGCTTGTTTCAGATAAAGCTGCAGCAATTGTTGGGAACCATTAGGCAACAGAAAGTTAAACAATGGTAGTTTTCAGGGACAGAGTGAGTCATTGTTAGGCAGGAACAACAAAGGAAACAAGCAACAATTACAGGTTACTAACGTTTTTAAGATTCTAGTTCAGACCGGTCAGTACTGTTGTGGGAAGCCAGTATGGAGGCAGAGGAGTGTACTAGTGGTGCTTTTGTTCAAACAAGTTGCAGAATTGGTAGAGCACAAGCATCTGAATGTCATAAAACAACATATGAAACAAAATGTGGCATTCACTTTGTCTTGTATGATCTGGGTGAATCGGACTAAGATTTGTTGCTATGGAGATCCGGGATACACCCTGTGGGCACAAGAAGTACAGTTCCAGGAAACTTTAGTGTTTGTTATCATCATATGAAAGTGTTTCTGGATAAGTATTTTTTCCTACAAAGAAGTTGTTTTGACCCATTTCAGATTCATAAGAAGGCAGTGAAGTGTAGCCACAGAGAAATTGATATCAAATCAGTATTGAATGTGAATCAGTGCTTGGGACTTAACATGAAACCAGGACAAAAGTTATGTTCCAGGTGTGTTACACTGCTAAAAAATGGAGAATATTCTGATAATTTACATGACAGTGACGAAGAGTATCAGCCACCTACAACCACAGCGGATGAGCAATTAAATACTTCAGTGACTGCTCTTGGTTTGTCTCCCACGAAGACACACAAAGTTGGGAAAAGAGACAGGCCCAGCTATGGTAGAAGAAAACTACAAGAAGCTCAAATGGAATTAAAACACAAATTAGCTGACACACTAAAGGTGGAAGAGGAAGAACTATCTGCTCCAAAGGAACAGAAATCATGCCAGAAATGCTCCGATTTGGACAAAATTGTGCATGATTTGAAAGAAAAATGTGCCATATCCACACGCCAGAAAAAAGTAGCTATTCTTACCCTTGCACTTTCCAGCTGGTCTACTGACTACACTGCAAAGGAATTCAATGTTTCTACATATATGGTAAAGCAAGCTAGGAAAATAAAAGCAACCCAAGGAGTGCATCCACAACTTCAGAAGGTAGGGCAAGCAACTGAGTTCAGAAATGAAGGTGCTAGTGTCGGAGTTTTATGAAAATAATGACTACAGCCGAATAATGCCTGGAAAAAAAGACTAACGGTGAAAATGGGAAATATACGTGTACAGATGCAAAAAAGTCTGTTACTATGCAACATATCAGAACTATATGTAGAATTCAAGGAAAAGTATCCCAATACCAAAGTAGATTTATCATCTTTTTTCAATCTTCAGCCAAAATGGGTTGTGCCTGTAAGTGCAAGGGGCACACACAATGTTTGTGTATGAGACCCATCAAAATGCTAAGCTGATGTTTGCTGCTATAAAGGATTCTGGTCTGGATTACAAAGGTGCAATGAAGCTGCTAGTGTGTGACATCAGTTCCTACCAGTGCATGATACACATGTGTGAAAAGTGTCCTGGTAAGGCAAATCTTGAAGAACACATGAATAACAAACTGTATGGTGAACTCCTTATGGATGACGATGAACTTGTTTCTTATAACCAATGGACACACATGGATTGCACAAGTCTTGAAACAAGTACAGTGGAAGATTTTTGTTGAAATGTGTTGTCAAAAACTGGACAAACTGACCACACACAGCTTCACAGCAACAGCACAATCAGCTATCTCCAGTTTTGTAAGGATAATTTGAAACAAGATGAAATTATAGTAATACTAGACTTCTCTGAAAATTATGCATTTATAGTTCAAGATGCCATCTGAGGATATCAGTGGGACAACAGTCAAGCAACTCTCCAGCCATTTGCGATTTACTATAGAGGTGAATCAGGTGATGTGTCTGTCATGAACCTGTGCGTTTTTAGTGACTGTTTAATTCATGATGCCATTGCAGTTCATGCCCACATTTGCACTGTCATGCACATGTGACAAACAAGCTGCCTCACATACATTTTGCAAAATACTTCAGTGATGGGGCAGCTAGTCAGTACAAAAACTGTAAAAATCTCAAATATTTATGCATGCATTTCCATGTTTTTCAGATTCTCACAGAATGGAATTTTTTTGCAACAAGTCATGGTAAAAATGTATGTGATGGTACTGATGCTACCATTAAGTGCATGGCATCATGAGCTAGTCTGCAGCACCCTACAGAAGGTCACATTCTGACACCTCTTCAATTATTTACCTGGGTACAGAGAAATATCTCTGGCATACAATCGAAAGATGAGGTGAAATCAGTCGAAGAGTTGCTAAAAAGCAGACTAGAACACATTAAAACTGTTGCAGGCACAAGGAGCCATCATCATCACTTCTCTCCAGCGGACTCTGACTATGTGCAGGTGAGCAGACTGTCCGATTATAACTATAGGTTCATGCACAACATGCGTCTGACTCAGGATTCAGAAACAAAAGCAGCAACACACAACCAGGTTGCTATGTTACTGCTATTTATGATGACAAATGGTACTTACGGTGTGTTGCAAGAGTGCTGTGAAGCAGAAGGTGATGTATTTGTGAACTTCATGCCACCAGCAGGACCAGCAAGATCATTTCACTGTCCACGTTTGGCAGACAGGTGTTGGATTCCTTTTGAACGTATTCTTATGACAGTTCCAGTTCCTACCACAGTGTCAGGAAGACAGTACAATTTGCCACTCAATGTGCAGAGTACAGTAGCTAAAGTGTGGGAGAACTTCTATTCGAAGTACAATCGACTGGTTTTTAGCTGTTGAGGTGCAGTAAACATTAATGAAAGGTTGTGTTAATCTCTCTATTGTTGTTGCTAAGTGATTAAACAGTTGTGGGAGAGGATAAGAAGAGGCAGAACAGTTTACGATATGTTTTTACAAAATAGTGTTGTGGAACAATGGCCACATCACCAAATACATCTGTCAACTTCCATTGTACACAAATGTCTCGCAATGACATGCTGAAATTTTGAGATATATATCATACTGGTCTACTTATGCACTGTGTGAAATTTGGCTTTGATACCACTTGTCCCTTTTGTGTTACCACACTTCCATGTTTTCAGGTTATTTTTCAAATTTTTGTATTTTCGTGTGCACGTAACTCAGTTTTTGTGACTGATATGGGCATGATGAGTTCTGTGTGTGTTTAGGCCACATTAAGCATACCACAAAAAAATTTACGCTCTTTTTGAGTGAATTTTATTTGGCATAGAGGGCACCTACAATGTGTACCTATCTTTTAATCACATTTTGGGATTTTTTATTTTCCCTCAGAAATATGTTGCTGGTGTTTTGATTCATGGAGTGTGTTCTCTAAATGGATGTTACTGGGTTGTAAAAATTTCACTGGACAGTGTGGAATAGTTCCAAAGTTATTAAGACCTGAAGTTGGGTCTGAAGATAGATTGCCAGATGCGGGTTGCAATTTCCAGGTCACGCAACCTTCTTTCACAAGTCATAATTCTGGAACTATCTGGCAGGGGAAACTAATACTTTGCACACGAGTGTTCCACATATGGTAGAATTAGTCTACTGAATTTCAGTCAAATCTGAGACTATGAGCTGGAGCCCCAGGTTGAACTGACATGGAATGACCCAAATCGGATTTTTGTAGATCTATCAGTTTCAGTGTTTAATTTAGAACAAAATAATGAAAATTTCTAGGCTCTAGTTTCAAAACTAATGATTTTGCTTCAAATTCTGTAAACACATGCATGCTTTTGTTACATCTTAATTGCCCTTGGAAATACAATTAGCCTAAAACTTTAAACGGTGATAACTCAAAAACTAATTCTTACAATTGTATGAAACTTTGAATATGTTCTTGTCTTTATGCATACAATTCAAATATAAATTTTCGTAAACATCTATGACAACTGGGTGTAGGGCTCTGGATGACTTAGTATGGAATGACCCATCAAATTTTCTAGGAGTTAGTAAAATCGTACTGGTACTCACAAACATAATGTATGAGCAACTATAAACTGGAAATACATGGATCAGGAAAAAGTTACCAGCTATACTACCTAATAGACAGAGACAGTTGCTGGAACCTAATGAATCACCTTCATACTTTTTACTGCGAATGAATTTTCTCCCTCTCTGAGGAGTGTACACTGTGTTGGTTGTATGTGACAAGTTAAAGATGTGTGCCAGGTTAGGACTACAACACATTTCCATGTATTTATTTGGACAGCACAAAGGAAGGACCTCTCCTGTGAATTCCATGTTTCCCAGTGGGCTGAATTAATATAAAATTAGTAGATTTCATAAAAATGAAGATAAACAGTTTTCGTTTGTGGAGGCTTATGGGTGATGGTGCGTTGTCGCTTACAAAGTTCTTGCAGCTGTTCGGTCTCTTGGCGGAAGTGATGAGACGTTTGGTGTGTGGAGGAGACATGAGGCTTACCAAAGTTCAGGCGTCTCAGACCAGGGACAGCTACATGTGAAGATGTCGCAGGGATAACCTATGGCGCTCTATACGGCGAGGTTCCTGGTTCGAGAAGTCTAGGTTGGCCATGCGTGATACTGTGTTGATGAGTTATCATTTTTGCTATCAATCCTCTCACAGTTTTTGTGCACATGAGGTGGGTGTTAGTGAGAGGACGGTGCTTGATTGGTATTCTTCTTGTCATGACATTTGTTCTGAATATATTAAATATAGGGGTAAGTCGGGTGGGCCTGGGGCGGTTGTAAAGATTGATGAGTCACAGTTTGGGAGGAGAAAGTATGCGAGGGGTAAGCCCGTGGTTGGTTTATGGGTGTGGGGGGCTGTGGTATTGGGGGCTGGGTGTTCAGAATGTGTTTTTAGGGTTGTTGAGGGGCGTACAGAAAGGGAGTTTGTGGGTTTGATTGAGGAATATGCAGAAGTGGGTAGCACTATAGTTTTGGATGTGTTTTCTTCTTCTAGGGGGTTGGGTCAGCAGGGATACCCCCTAGAACGTAGGACTACGTAAACCTAAATAACCTAAGGACATCACACACATCCATGCCCGAGGCAGGATTCCAACCTGCGACCGTAGTGGTCATGTGGCTCCAGACTGTAGTGCCTACATTTAGTAGTGAACCACAGTGTCGAGTTTAAGAATTATGAAATTGGCACCTGTACTACTACTATAGAGGGGTTTTTGAAAAGGGGGGGGGCTGTTAAGTCTGTCATTGGGAGGGGGGAAGAGGTGCTCTTCTAACCTTCAGGCACATTTAGATGAGTACTGTTTGCGGAAAAGTGTCCCTGAGGGCTATTGTATTTTTAGGGGTTTTTTAAGGGCTGTCAGTAGGATGTATAGGCCGGAGGTTGTGGTTTAGTTTGGTTTGGGGGGGGGGGGGGTGTTGGCTGAGGCCCTGGGAGGGGCGGGGGGGCTGGTTGTTGTTGTTGTTGTTGTTGTTGTTGTTGTTGGTAAGGTTTGGGGACGTAGGTGGGTGCGGGGTGGTCGGTGTTTTTTGATTTTGTTGTGGAGGATTTGTTTTGTTGTAGTTTTTTTAGTTGTAGGGTGTGATTCTGAGTTTTTTATGATTGTGGAGGTGGTGCTAGTTTTGGATTTTATGATTTGGTATCGGTAGTTCTGTTAACTTATATAGGTCAACGGAAGGGTTCGATTCCAATTTTGTTGTTGTAGGTGGTTTTTTTTTTGAGGTAGGAATGATTGTGGAGGTGGTACTAGTTTAGGGTTTTATGATTTGGTATCAGTAGTTTCTATTGACCTATATAGGTCAAGGGTAGTGATCGATTCCAGTGGATATTGTTTTTAGTTGATTTTGGGAAGGTTGTGGTTGTTTTGTTTTATTGTTTTTCTCGTTTTGTTTAGTGGCGTGTGTTTATTTTTAGTTTGTCCCCACCCAAAAACCCCCAACTTCCCCCCCCCTGTCCCATTAGTTTCATTATATTTTTCGATGAATATGCATTTGATTGCTTTTCAATCTATTTTCATGTTTGTTGTGATGTGTAAGTAATGACGTCATAGGCACGATATGGGAGTAGTTGTGAATGGTCATTCCTGTCATGGGTCAAAGTAGACGGGTGGAATCGGACGCTTCCATTACCCTGAGAAACTTGAATGATAGAACAAATGATGCTTATGATAAAAGAAAATTACACACTTTATTGTTATTACACTTTTTGACGTAAACAGGATTACAATGTTTAAAACACTCATCTATCTGAAATTTGGCAATACATAAGGAAGAATTACTTATCAACTAAAGTCTTCAGGGAACATATGGTTTCACTGTAACTGTTAAGGGAGGACTGGATGTCGTCGTATGAAATGAAGAAAGGCAGGAACTAACAGGAGAGAGGAAACATTTATTTTTAAATGTATACAAAGAAGAAAAATCAATGAGAAGTGAGACGGTTTCTAAATTCAAGTGTATGGGAAGTAAATGGCAAGCTGAAAACTACAATACAGATTGCAGACAACACATTTGTGGGAAAACATAGGAACATTGGATAAAATATCATTGGCATAGTTCATATCAATTCAGCCAGGCTAGGAAAAAAATCTTACCATCATAGTCTAGGATGTTATCGAATTCAGCATATGTTAAAAAGAAAAAGTAAGTAAACAAAATGAATTTTCTGTTTTTTCCAAAAAAAATTCTGCTCCGAGATACAGCCCTCCAAAGATGACACTGCACACACCAATTTGAAGATGCAAATTTTGGAAATAATTTTAAAATACTGTATGTCTGGAACAGTTATAGAATTGTTTTTTATTTTTATTTTTTTGTTGAAAGGTAATTGCTTTATGATTACAAAGAAATCCTCCACTTGGACTTATCTGTCAAAGTTCTTTTACTATAGTGTCCTGAACTTTTTTATAATTTATGGATTTTTTTTTCAAAATTTCCAATCCATAAAATTTTGATTTTTTTTTCTGTTGATTTGTACCACATAGTTCCACATTCCCTGAGAAGGAGAGCTTCCACTTTTAGGTTAAACAGGTTTTATAAACAATTGAAATGTTTGCCATACATAAAACCTGTTTCATTATCACATAACAGGATCATAAAAATCATAACCTAGGCTTATTTAACACAATTTTAGTTTTGAAAGAGGAGAAAAAGATTCATTTTTCAAGCATTTTAAATGGTTCCAAAATATATGGGAAAGGTCCAAAGACTTAAAGGTTTCAATTTATACAAATTCTGTGCACTGTTTTGTACTGAAATTAGCCAGTCAATGAATTAAAAATGTGCTCCACTGCTTCAGCATCTTCCTTTGATACAGAATGATGCCTTCCTGTTGAACCAATAGGAACTGGAGCACTTACAATCTTCTAAACATTGTGAACAGGAAGTGAGCACTGATGACATTGTTGCTGTCCTTCAGCTGGAAACCCATATCCAACAACTGGCCATGTGGTACATAAAGTTCACTACAATTTCATTTTAACACATAACTGGTGTCTACAATCTCCGCAATCCATCAGTCACAGTCATAGACACACACACACACACACACACACACACACACACACACACACCTTCCCAGGTTGTGAAGCTGAGTATTACCCTGCTGTTTCTGAGGTGTTGGCCAAACAAACAAAATTTCTTCTTTCTTGTTCTTTAAAGTGTGTGCAATATCAGTTCGGCCTTCACTTTGAGTCCAAAAATGTGTCTCCTGAATTCCTTTCACATCAGTAGTTTGTTTGGACCATTCTTCTTTTTTCTGCTAATGGAATTCTTTGATTTCCTCTTTGGACAAAAGAACGAGGCTGTAGATGTGTAAAATTTCACGACTCTCATAAAATCCTCAGTGTTCTGAACCAACGCTCTATTTGGTCTGAAAAGATTATGTTTTGTAGCATGGTGCTTCAGCAGGCCTCCTATACCATCACAAGGCCCCTTCCCGTGACCAGTAGCACTGTATACCCAGTCAGTTGGCACAAGCAACTTAATTCAAACAGCTGGTAACGATTTTAAAATGACTAGGAGCACCATCAGAAATGATGATGTCCTCCTCTGCCTCTGTTTGTAGTGGAAGAATTTTGTGCATTGCTAGTAAAGCATGTGCTGAGTCATGTCCTGTGTCATCACTTATAACTGCAACACTTGTGGTCTTGTTTTGAAAATATGTCACTCCAGTAAAAATTGAAACCTGGTCATCATTCCAATGATGCCCTTGTACTTCTTGTGGGAGAATATAGACAAGTTCTCAGAAAATCACAGTGAAGAACTAAACATAGTTCTTCAGCCTGTACACACCATTTCACTTCTGCAATGTGTTGTTGCAATATCTTCAGAAGCTGGTGATTTACTGCTTTCACTGACCATTTACATAGTCGATCAACAAAGCTGTCAAAGGCAACAGTTTTCTTATTTAGTTTACTTCACTCCCATATTGCATATGTAATTTCTGCCAAGTTATCCACTACACCTTCCAGGCCAAGAGTATGTACAGACAGTCCTTCCTTTCCAGGGCAGTCACCACATTCTTGAAACAAACAAGTCTCTCGCTTTATGTCACAAACTACTATTTACTTCACATGCCCAACCAAGGTTTCATAAATCATGTGCTCCACTAAGTTCTTCAAAGTTACCACATAAAGTTCAAAATTCGCGTAGTACACAAATAAACAGACCTCTCTAGGTAGGTGTGGAGCTACCCACTTAGGTCGTAGTGCCTAAAATTTTGATCTTCCAATACGTGAAGTTGTAGAGCTGCTCTTATAAATTGCAAAAGTTTCTTTAATACTGCGAGTCATGTACCTCTTCACTTTAACAACTTTTTGACTTTCAACTGGTACAGTTATAGTGCTGTTTTTCTTGGCACTCTGGTGAGAACAATCCTATTTATCTTCCAGATAAAATGACTGCACTATTTGAATTTGAGCTGCTTCTACAGGATGACGACAAGAGAAATCTGGTCTTCCAAAGACTCCTTTTACAGACCTCACATTTCTTGATATGTCTACCATGCACTTTGATACTGGTGGAACATAGTTCAAAATTGTTTTCTCTGAAAATGCCTCTGGAATAATAATTAAAACTTGCACCTTTTATTTATTTACTTATTTATTTATTCCATGTGATCTGATGGCACACAGTTTGTTGCAAATGTCGAAAAATATCGTTTAACATTGTTAACATATATTAACATAGGCCTATAGTATCCTAATGTATTATATTGCTCAATGCTTTCAATTTAACACAAACAGCAAGATTACTGTTCTAAGTATTCATTTACAGAGTAAAAACAGTGACACAACAAATATGACTTCACGGCTTTGCTAAATTTTATGTTGTCTTCGATGGACTTAATACTAGTGGGAAGATTGTTGAACAGTTGGGGGCCCATGTGGAAAGCTCCCTTTTTACACAGTTGAGTGTTTGTACGTATAACGTGCAGGTTTGCATTTTTCCTGGTGTTGTGATCATGTATTTCATTATTTTTTACGACTCTGGGGTCAGTTGGCACTATGTGGTTTCTGAAAAATTTTAGAGTCTCAAGAATCTAGAGGCAAGGCAGTGTGATTTCCAACTTTCTGAAGATGGGTTTGCAGGAGTCTCTGGGTAATAATCCTCAATGCTCTCTTCTGGATTCTGAATGTGATCAGAGCAGTTGGAGAATTTCCCCAGAATATTACACCATATTTTAGGTGGGCTTGTATGTAAGCATAGTATGCATTGGTTAATGTTTTCAGGCTAACACATGTTTTCAGTACACTCAATGCATAACAGCCAGTACAAATACTGGCATTTACCTTTCCTATAAGTGTATTCCATTTCAGGTTATCTTGAACCCACAGACCCAGGAATTTGAAAACAGTGTCGGTATCTCTTGACTGGTTATGTACAGTGACAAATGGCTGAGAGGAATTTGCATTTTGTGTTGTGTGAAGCTGTATTTTTGGTGTTGATAGTTAATCTGTTGATTTTAGCCCAGTTGCTGAATTGTTCAGTGGCCAAGTTCACAGCTTTTTGCACAGCCTCTGTATTCTCCCCTTTGAGGAGTACAGTTATGTCATCAGCAAATATTATCGTTTTGTGTGTATCAACATTCAGGCTCAAGTCATTAATATACAGGAGGAAAAGTAGGGGGGTCCCAATACTGAGCCCTGTGGAACACCTTGCTTTACAGTTTTATTACTTGATAGTATTTCGGTTATTGAGTTGCTTTGTCTATTAGTATATTTCATGCTGACTCTCTGCATCCGATTGGTTAGGAATGTAGCAATCCAGTTGTTTGCAATTCCTCTGATACCATAGTGTTCTAATTTTTCCAGTAATATTTTGTGGTCAACAGTGTCAAAAGCCTTTGACAGATCCAGAAATATGTCTGTTATGGGTTGTTTTCTATCTAACAGTTCTAATAGCGTATTTATGCAATCATATACTGCAGTTTCAGTAGATTTGTTGCTTCTGAACCCATGTTGAGTTAAACTTAGTAAATCTTTTTTTTTTCAATGAAGTCCATCATTTTTTGTACATTATTTTTTCAAAAACTTTAGAAAAGCATGCTGAGATTGAGATAGGCCTGTAGTTATTCATATCTTTATTATCACCTTTTTTGAAGACAGGAATTACTTTAGAAAGTTTCAGAGCTTCAGGGAAGATACCTGCCTGGAAAGAACAGTCACAGAGGTGAGTTAATGGTTCTGCAATTGTGTGTTCACAATTTTTGATTACAGCTGCTGGGATACCATCAATTCCAGCTGAATATGAATTTTTTAACTCTCCAAGGGCTTTTGCAACATCATTTTCAGTGACTTTGGTAATGAAAATTAACTCTGCACATGTGTGATATTTTTGGTTTGCTGGTTGGTAATTTGTGTTAGGATTATTTTGGACCAATTTTTCAGCTATGCTCGTAAAGAAATTGTTGAAAGAGTTCACCACAACTTCGGGATTAGATATAGATTCATTGTTGAGTTTGATTTCTATGTTCATGTGTGAAGCTTTCATTTCCCCTCTTTCCCTTTTTATGATATTCCAGATTGCCTTTACTTTATTGCTGGATTTGTCAGTGTACTCATCATTCTGTGTCCTTTTTGCTTGTCTTATCACTCTTCTTAGGATACATGTGCAGTTTTTATAGTATTCTGTTAGTTGGGGTGAGTCACCACTTTGTTTACATAACATGTGGAGTATTCTTTTATGTTTGCAAGAGATTTTTATAGCTGGTGTAATCCAACTCTTGTTTCAATTATTATTATTAGTTATTCTTACTGGCTTTTGTGGAAAGGCCTCTTCAAAGTGGTGGATCATTTTGCCAAGAAATATGTTGATTTTCATGTTGACATCATTGGCTGTGTACATCTCTGTCCACTTTTCTTTGCTAAGGTGGGCATTTAGCTTGTTCAAGTTCTCTTGGGCAAAAAACCTTCGTAAAGTTTTAGGTGGGACTGGGTTTGAGGTATCTTTGCTAACATCGACCTGCTAACATTGACCTTTATGACAGCTTGGTGGTCGCTGAATCCTGCATTGTATACTTCTAGAGTTGGGTTAAGTTTATTTCTATTTGCAAAAATTTGATCTAGAGCTGTCTTGGATGTGGGTGTTATTCTAGTGGGCTCGTTTACAAGGCCATGCAGATTATAAGTTTTTGCAATGTTAATCAATGTTTCCCTGTTTCTGTTGTGGGTGAGAAAGTCTATATTAAAGTCACCACATATAATCACATCCTGTTTCCACTAACTTATTTTGGATAGAAACAAGTCGATTTGTAACAGAAAATCATTAATACTACTGGAGGGGGGACGGTAAATTATAGCCACAATTAGATTATATCTGTAAGCTGCACATTCAAAGATCTTGTCTGTTCCTATTTCCTTTAGGGCAGGAAGTGGGCTATATTCAATGTGTTGTTTGATGAAGATGGCAACCCCACCATGTCCAGCATTTGATCTGGAGTAGTGTTAGCACAATTTGAAGTTTGGTAGTGAGATTAACTTAACTACATCAATGCAGAGCCAGTGCTCTGCTAGGCATACCACTGAGACATCACTGAGTTCACTGTAGGATGCATGAATTCAACAGCTGAATTGATATTTGTGAAAAATCCCTGGCTAGAGGTGCAAGAGTGCTTTTGTTCATTTTCTTCTGAAGATGGAATTTCTATTTTGAAGATTGTGGTCAGTTTTGCTGTAGTGTATTCATCCATAGAGTTAGTAATTTCTCTGTGCTTTCTTGATGCATAGAGCTTATGACTCGATTTCACTGGCCACAGTTTCTTAACAGCACTAACACTTATTTCTGTAGTTGACTGATTCACATTATTTATTTCTCCTTAGATGATGCAAAATCTGCACCATGGGAGGCTTCACCTTGTTCAGATACTATCATCGTTGTTATTCTGTCAAAACGTTTAGAACACAAAAAGTCGTCACTGGATACATCTTCACTTTGAAACAGAGTCTTCAAATGAGAACACTTAATCCCAATCTTAACAAAGTCTGTTTTTCTGTTTGTCTTATATATCACTCTTTTATGGATATGCAAATAGTCAGCACACTTCACTCTCCTGTGGCCCCCAAACAGAAGACATATCAAACAGACGCTTCACAAAACACACTGCAACTATGCCAACTGGCAAATTCCTCATTAAAACACATAACTCACTGAATTGTCTCAGATTTCTTAGCAGCCTCTTCAATAAACAAATTAGCAGTGAACAACTACAATACAGAAACCTGCAATGAACAACCACAACAAAGAATCTGACAAGAATCTGCAAGACAATAGTAAGAAACAACTTCTGTGAAGACGTATATTACCACTGAAAGTTAAAAAAATGATTTTTTAAAATAAAACCTGTCGAACTTAAAAGTGGAAGCTCTCCTTTACAGACAATATAGTACTACACGGTACTAATCAAAAGAAAAAAAATCTAACTTTTCTGGATTGGCATTTTTTCCTGTGAATTACTACACAGTAATAATCAACAGAAAATAATCTTACTTTTCTGGATTCGCATTTTTTTCTGTGAATTAAAAAAAAATTCAAAAGAACTTTGACACATATGTCCAAATGGAGTATAATGCTGTAATCATCAAGCAATTATCTTTCAAATAAAGAAGTCTCTAACAAAATTTCTAGAACTTTTACAAAGATACAGCATTTTAAAGATTCTTTTGAAATTCGCATTTTCAAAATGGTGTTCACAGTGATATCTATCAAGGCCTGTATCTCGGAGCAGGAATTTTTTTGGAGAAAACAAAATGATAAGTGTTTCTTACCTACTCCTGAATTTTAACATACGCTAAATTCAATAACATCAAAGACTATGAAGGTAACCCCCCTGCCTGAAGTGATGCGGATTATGCCCAATGCGATATGACAAAAAGAATATGAAGAATCTAATTGTGTAAGACCTACAAAGTTATTGACAGCTATTTCTTTAAGGAACAATTAACACTATTTTCCTGTGAGATTTAACTTGAAGTGATCAGTATAAATAGAAACTACCTATCCCACTCCCACACCGTCATGCATAGTGAATATATAATTCACCAACAATGCCCTCTTTTGATGCTATTTATTTAATCAAACAAATAATGATTTACATATTCACTCAATCTCTGAAATAGGCCTAGAGAAAAAATAAGTCACATCTGATGACAGAGTATCCTCCACCACACACTGTACAGTGGCTTGCGGAGTGTTTATGCAAATGTAGAATTCCCAATGCTTTTACTTATTGGCTTGTTAAATCTTTCACTGACGTAGCCTCACTTCACTCTTTAATTTCAGTCATTAAATATAAAGCATCAGCAACCATATCCTACCATAAATGTTATATCTTTAGACACATTTCCTGTTCACTCTCAACTGATTCGAAAACAGCTCCAATGCTTAAATCCCTGTTGGTTAGTAAATTAATAAGATAAGCAACGACAGGAACAGTAGACAGGTGTGTAAACAAGGAGTTGAGCGCCGTATCTCGATATTTGTGTAATAGCATTTTACCATTATTTACAACAAACGTGTAAATGAACCGGAAAATGTAAATTAAAATAAAATCAAGGAGGTGGAATACTACTATTCGTCTCCATATGAAGGTGGATGGAAAGAACTACAGCGCACCAACTGTATTTGTGTTGCTGCCTACTGCTAGCACATACAAGCATAAATTCCACGCTCTCTTTAGGTGAAGAAATTAGTCACTTCTGCATCCATTTAAATCGACTATTTTTATCTCTTATAGAACATTCCCCGTTAACTAACCCACAATTTTTCTGCTTCTAAAATTATTAATTCGGGTTCATATAGACCTAATGCAACGGAAATATATTTTACAAGTAGGATACTATTAAACCTTATCTTCGATTTCACAGCACAAAGTACGATTTCTTTAAAGGAAATACAGAAGCGTCCGATCTAATGCTGTGTCAGTCTAAGGCCGTTTCAAAAACTAAATATACAAATAACAAGCATAAAACTCACGGCGGACTTCTTATGCAACATTTCTTTGACCATTGCGTCCATCAATCGTTCTCGTTCTTCATGGTATCTCCTTTGTTGTTCAAGAATAGTTTCCATATTTATCAACTGCAGAAACCAAAAGCATAAATTATACCAACACTCTATTCCATTAAACTGAACTGAGTTGACAACATCAACAACCTGGAGTTACAAAACCAAAGACTCTTAATTACACCTTACAACCCAACGATGTTAGAAAATAAGCCACCTTTAAACCAAAGGTCTAACGATCTCTGTAATCGACTACCTAAGCAGCGTCTCTACTTGTTACAGTGGGATAGGATGCGTCTTTACATGTAACTGAAGCAACCCCACTGCAAGTAGCACGAACTACTGTTTCCAATTGCAGATGAAATTCTAACAGCCGTGTTTCTCAAATGGTGTTCATCGTTCGTGCATGTCCGTCATCGTATACGTTTGGATAGTACAACGACAGTCTAGCTTGGGTTGCAGCTGTTATGACTAAATTTGAAGAACAGAACTTGCGAATACTGAGTGCAAAACTGTATCTTGTGCAAATAAATAACAGGAATGTCTGAATTACACTGCCGAACACTGAGATTCATTCATTAAACTGTAACAATTTTGAGTTTTTGTGATTCATGAAAGTTAACAAAAATAGAATTTCACACATTGATTCAGCCGTTAAATAACGCTTAATCCATCAAATTGGCATTTAGACCTTCATGATCCACTAAAAAAAAAGACGAGCGTAAATTCAATGGTGATTACACTGATGGTCCATAAAATTATGACAACCCGCTCAATGGCACGCCGGTCTAGCTTCAGGATTCGGTGATTGGGCGTGGCATGGATTTAACATATCCTCGTTTGGTTTCCGTAAGTACATAGCATCAGATGTCTACGTGCAGCTCACGTAATTCCTATAATTTTGAGGTACGTCGTTTTGTGGGTGTGGAGCTGGCATCCATTAGCGTCTCAGATTTGTTCCATGAGGTTCAGATCCGAAAATTTGAAATCAAACACCTCAACTTTCACTATCATGCTTCTCAAACCCATCCCATCTCCAGCTCAACATAATATCACCTATGTTTTATCTTTCACAGCAGGTGTCTTCCCCTCCACCCCTCCCTTATGAACACGCTTCATCACACCATTACCCATCTGCACTCTTCCAACTTGAGTCGAAAGCTGAAAAAATTAAGATAAACTTAAAAAGCAGTATCTCTCATTTTAGATAATTTGGGGAAAGGAAATAATATAATTTCAAAATCTTGATTATTTTACCCTGCTCCATCTATGCATGAAACACCTATTCGTCCCTACAATATTGAACGTAACAAATATTCCACAATACACAATGTACCTTTATATGTACCATGTCCTTGTCTTACTTAAATTATCATACAATACATTCTTTTGTGACTTCTATTTGTGACCAAGGTGTTTATTTGTTATAAGTAGGGACACAAAAATTTCCCCAAAAATAGCATGAAAGTGGCGGTTTTTTTATGAAATAACACGAAATTAACAATTTTTATATCTCGTTACATGTGTCCTTTTCCCATAATTTTTTTTAAATCTGAGAACGATATTACGAGCGCTAGTAACTGGCAGTTATTGAATTCTGAAATAACATTATGTCTTTTTCTACCCCAAGACAAATGACAAATCATTTCCCTCATAACAAACTATGATGTACTGTCAAAACCAGCAACGATTCGCCAAATAAACACCGAATTTCGCAATAAACACAGTGAAATTGGCAAACAAGAACAATTAAATTGGCAAAAACACCGAATTTCGCAAAAACCACACCCAAGTTAGGGAAAGAAACATCGAATCTGGCTAAACAGTAAGACCGAATCTGACAAAAAGGTAGCCAAATCTGTTGAAGAACATAACACCGAATCTGGCAAAAAAGTTGAACTGAATCTGTAAAAAAAGTAACACCATATCAAGTAGTCAAAACACTTACACCAAATTTAGGAAAAAAATAGCATCGAATTACGAAAAATATAATACCAAAATTGGAAAAAACAAAGCAAAGGAAAAAATAACATTAAATATGCAAAAAATGGAGAAATTGACAAAAAGAATTTGGCAGCTACATAACAAAAAATATGACCAAAGTCGGCAACAAATAACACCGAAACTGGGAAAAAATAACAGCAAATTTGTCCAAAAAATTTAACGACTTTTTTCTGTCCCTAGTTATAAGAGAATTAGGATGTAATCAAAAACGTGTTTCTGCACTTAATGTTTCGTCACCTATTGCTGCAGATATCTTTAGAGATAGCAGTTTCAAACTTAAACAAACTTAACAAGCCTGATTATTTATAAGTATTGAGTCGTGATGTCATCAGAACGCTACCTAAGGTCACAGAGTCATGTCGACGAGCCTTAGGAAGCATGCAGCGGAGAAAAGTTGACATTGTTGCAGTAACTCCTACAACTTGTCTCATTCAGTCCTCCTTTCCTGTTAATGTCGTTTCTGTGCTTTTGAAGGACAATTTTCTGTTAAAGGAGTCTTTTAAGTACAAACTGTTTCTGTTCTTTTGTAGGCCCATGCAGTGGGCTTTCACTCGAAATAAAGCAAACGGTACCAACTATTCCCTTCTGTAAGTTTCGTAATACAAGTCGATGTGGCTCTGCAAGTTTAGACAATTCGTCTTGTGGAGCTTCTTCAATTTTGAAACTTCTTGTAGCTTCTGATGGTGTCTCCAGCATTAGAAGACGAAATGTTAGCACAGAAACATGTAGTGAACTATGGCCTAATACCCACAACAGAAAAATTAATTGGCCGACCGGAGTGGCCGTGCGGTTCTAGGCGCTACAGTCTGGAGCCGAGGGACCACTACGGTCGCAGGTTCGAATGCTGCCTCGGGCATGGATGTGTGTGATGTCCTTAGGTTAGTTAGGTTTAATTAGTTCTAAGTTCTAGACGACTGATGACCTCAGAAGTTAAGTCGCATAGTGCTCAGAGCCATTTGAACCTTTAAAAAATTAATTACATGAGTTTTTCCTCTTTCTTGTATGTGTAAAATAGTCAGTTATTTCTTAAAAAAATCTATATTTCCTGCTCCTTCATAAGCTGATACAGCTACATCTTCCTCTTTACTCCACAAATCATTTTTAATTGTGTGGAGAAGGACACTTTTTACTGAATGATACATAAAAGTTAGTTCCTGTCACGTTCGTGAATGCAGCGATTAAATAATGCCACTCTCCAACCCTAATTGCATCTGAACGATCTCTATGGAACAGTTACATAGAGGGCTGAAGAAAATCCTTGGCTTCTACGCTGATAGATGGATATTGGAGTTTTCTAAGCATAGAGAGGTGTATGACGTCTTGCCTTAAGTTCTGTCAGTTCAGATTTTTTAACATTTATGTTATCCTCCCGCCAGTCAAACAAGCCCTTGACCACTCACGCCATCACTCACCTATTGTTAGTACTGCCAAATTTCATAAAGAAACATGACTTTTCTAGAATGTAAGAATTTTTGACACATTGACTGGTATAAGACCACCATTGACACAGCAGAAGCGCCTGCTGCGACCTCCAGCGGCCACAAGGTAGCGAACATATTGTCGCAGAAAAAGCTTAGTCATACAGCCACTCTGGTCTATTGGTTATGATACTAGACTCTTATATGGAGAGTCGTGAGTTCAAAACTCACCTAAACTGTAAAATTTTAACTTCTATATTTGGTTCGAAGACATTCTAGAAGTATCCACAAATATCAAGAATCATTGTAACGGAATGTTCTGTGACTGTATATATACCTTATGTAGTCTGGCCAGAGGTAGTTCGATCCACGCTCTTGTATGTGCAAGTGCTGAATAAACGTCCGTTAAGTGAAGTTAGCGTTCGTCATTCATCCAATTACACCTTCTCTACGTGACATTATTCTGGTGGAGACGTTGGGTATTGGAACTTGTGATGCGCACATTATCGACGACACAGTGGCTCCCATCAGGCCACGACAAAGCCGCCGTTTATTGGCGAGAAACGAGAGTTAGAGTCATATTTAACAGATCACAATCTACCGGAGACAGAGAAGAACAGGACGCTACGATGACAGCAGCTGTGTGCCTCCACATGAGACATCCTTCCGGGTACTCTGGTGAAGATGGCTAATATCCAAACAAGCGGCTGCATGTATATGAGCTATAGCCAAATTTAACAAATGGGATGACACCGTGGGTTTGCCTAACGTATTTTTCTACTTGGCGGGCACTGCCAAGCAGTGGTATAAGAACAACGAGAAGTTCACAAACTGGAAAGTATTCCACGCGGACTGTACATGTGTTTCGGCAACACACAACAAAAGAAGTGCAAGGCTGAAGATAAATTAAAGTGCAGGGCACAGCGTCCAGAAGAAACTACAGCATCTTACATTCAAGATGTCTTGGAGCTGTGTAAAATAGAGGGTCCTAGAATGGAGGAGGAAGATAAGGTTGCACATCTCATGAAGGGTGCTGCTGAGGACATGTATCAAGCCATACTCCTGAAAAAAAAGGAGGTTTAGACAGCAGACGAGTTCATAAAATGGTGCCGGTATATCGAGACAATGCATCAAAAAATAAGTACACGCAAGACGTTTGGATGGCTTCCAAACGTGGTATCGATGTCGGTGATGGAGTAAGCAACTGATTTCATAAGGTTCTTCGTCAGATAGTGAGAGAGGAAGTTCAGAAGGCACTTGGATTGCACGGCGAGCAAAATACCGAGACGCTTCAAGAGGTCACAAAGGAGGAAGTGAAACAGACATTGAACCCAATCTCTCGTCCTTCATTTTCCTTTAAAACGGTGAAAAATTCGAGACCCAAGCGGAATTACGTTCCTACAATGCCGCATGAGGAACCTGTTTGGGCACCAAGGAAGACTGATGTCTAGAGGGCCCAGGATAACCAACCAGTATGTTTCCACTGTCGACGACCGGGACATGTGGTGCGCTATTGCCGATATAGGCGGCGGATATTTGATGACGCTCGCGCCAGAAGACAGCAGACCAACCTTAGCCGACGCCAGCTCCGTGACGACGAAGATGAACAAGAAGATGTGGGTGCAGGACGAAGTAGGTCACCGTCGCCGCAAGCTAGCCGCTGGAGAGGACGCTCCCCAACACGCCAATCAAGGTCTCCATTGCCGTTTAGAAGCTCCATCCGATTACTTAGCCGCCACAACCTGGAAAACTAAAAGGTGCGACCTTCCTTGGGGGAGGGGGGGGGGGGGGTGAGGAGGCCACTGAAGACAAAAATCCTCCGCCGTCGATCACTACATAAAGATAGGAAGCTACGTCGATATCCTCGTGGATGGTCGACCAGCCCAAGCTCTTGTGGACTCTGGAGCATTATATTCAGTCATTTCGGAGAAGTACCGTCGCCAGCTGCAGAA
Source organism: Schistocerca cancellata (assembly GCF_023864275.1). Lineage (NCBI taxonomy): Eukaryota > Metazoa > Arthropoda > Insecta > Orthoptera > Acrididae > Schistocerca > Schistocerca cancellata. The sequence continues at coordinate 602,167,046 of NC_064626.1, forward strand.
AACCGTATTTGTCAACAACAAAACATCTCAGCTGAAGGTGGCTAATGGAAAATATGTAAAACACACAGGAAGATGTGTCATTTGTGTGGGTATAAGTGGCTATACACAGCCCTTAGAATTCGTCGTCTTACAAGAGTGTAGTCATGACGTCATTCTCGGATGGGACTTTTTGAAAGCTTCTCAGGGAATTATAGATTGTGGTCGCTCGAACATTATGCTACACAAGATGAGATTCTGTGGACAGAAAGATGTGCATCCGCGTGTGTGGAGACTATGAGTGCTGGATGAAGTGGTCATTCCCGCAGTTAGCGCTAGGAAGATAACTGTCATGTGTCATACCATGCAACCCATGGATCTTGTAGTAGGATGTAAGAGAAGCATACCACTGAAGAATAACTTGGTCATCCCAGCATCTGTCATCTCGTTTAAGAACGGATTCGGTGAATTGAGGATAGTTAACTGTCTCCGAGAAGCGCAGATCCTTCCAAGACGCATGTGTGTAGGAAATGCTGAGCCGTTAATTGCGGAACAGCTGACGATCATAGAAACCTCCCATGCCGAGTCTGTGGGCGAAATTAGCGTACCACTACGAGACAAGATCTTCTATCTCGACTACCGCCAAATCTCACTAGGGAACAACAGTAGAAGCTACTTGCCATTCTTCAAGAGTTCTCTGAATGCTTCAATCTACAGGTGAAGAGCAAATTAGACAAATCGACGGTGAAGAACCAGATTAGCACTGGGGACCATCAACCAATAAGCCAGAGAGCATAATGTGTGTGAGCAACAGGTCGAATAAATCGCGACGACGTAGAGAAAATTATGGAGAATTACATCATTCAGCCTTCACAGAGCCCATGGTCGTCACCAGTTGCCCTGGTCAGAGAAGGATGGCAGTTGGCGCTTTTGTGTTGATTACAGGAAGCTTAATAAGATAACTAAAAAGTATGTTTACCCTCTTCCACGAATTGACGATACACTCGATTGTCTGAAGGGGGCTAAGTTTTTCTCAACCATGGACATGTACTCGGGATACTGGGAAATCTAAGTAGCTGAGGCTGATCGTGAGAAAACTGCATTCATCATCCCTGGGGGTCTGTATGAGTTTAAGGTAATGCCGTTTGGTTTGTGTAATGCATCAGCAACTTTTGAACGGATGATGGATAATCTTCTACGTCACCTGATGTGGACGATAAGTCTTTGTTATTTAGATGACATTATAGTGTTCTCAGAGACATTTGACGAACACGTAAAAAGACTGACAGGTGTTAACCAGAGCTGAGGAAGCTGGGCAGTTAGCTCGACTCCGCACGCTGCAGGCTCAAGAAAACGATCGCCGAAGGTATGACGCGAGCCACCGCCGTGTCTACCAGTCTGGTGACCTCGTCTGGATCTTCACTCCTGTTCCGAAGATTGGTCTCTCTGAGAAGCTCCTCAGGCGCTACTTTGTATCTTATAAGGTTGTAAGACAGTTGTCTGATGTTACTTATGAAGTTGAAGATTTCAACCCCGACACAAGACGACGAAAGATCAGAGATACGGTCCACGTCCTTCGAATGAAGCCCTATCCTGTAACCCAGGGTAAATTCGAAGCTCCAGCGACAGGCAACAAGCGGAAAGGTGATGAAGAGCGTAGCGGCAAAGGAAATTCTAAGAAGATCACCACCAGGGCGAACATCAGTCATCTGGAGTTGGAGTATGTACGACCTATGACTCGTTCCCAGACTAGCAGGACGTAACACCGACACGCTGTTTTAGTGATAGCCGGACACGATTGGTAGAAAAGCACATAGATTACAGCGTGTATGAGGTTAGAGCTGACATTATACGGTCAGACGATAGCAGTGTGGGTTGCACAGGTCCAGAGGAAGTAATTGCAGATACTACTGGGCACATTTCTCCAGGTAGATTGGCAGATGAGATCAATCTGACTAAAGAGGAATCAACGAAGGTGACAATTAGTAAATTGATAGCAAAGCAACACTCACTAGTTGACGAGTTAGAGGAAAAGGTTTCGGTATTGGAGGCGAAGCTGCAGACTAAGCCTCAGGACAAACGTGTTGAAATTAAAACTGTATGTGAACAGAGGCTGAGAAAGCCGCCAGATAAGCCGGCTTTAGGATCAAAGCCGGATGGTTTTCTATGGAATGACCTGGATATAGACGAGGATTTACTGTGGGAAAATAAAGAAACAGTCGAGGACAAGTGTAGACAGATAGTAGTGTCTGTTAATATGCACGGCCTACAACTAAACGTGTTGATTGACACCGGTGCAGAATTGAGTGCTGCATCTGGAAAAATATTTCAGTTACTGAAAGACAGACCTGGCATCGTAGTTATGCCAGTAACAGGAGCGAAAATTATCGGTGCTACTGGGAAGGCCAGTAAACCGCTCACAAAACAGATTTTTGTCCACTTCGAGATATGTGGGGCACGATTTGAACAAGAGTTTGTCGTCGTGCCAGACTTAACTACGGAAGTAATTATCGGATTAGATTGGCTATTAAAGTACCGTGCAGTGATTAACTGCGAAAGCAAAACTTTGACATGTATGTCACTAGATAAAACAATGGTTGTTGGTTTTGACGAGGCAGGAGACGGTGTGCATAGGCAATACCAGCCTATACACATTGTTAACTGGCCGGATGACATTGACGTAGGAATGAATTTGAACTGCCGTAACGTGAGGAATTTCGGCATTGGCAAAAGTGTAGAAAGTGAATTGGAAGAGATAATCAAATTCCCTCCACGGATTGACATTAGTATTGGTGTGAAAAAGGATCGTTTGCGAGAAGTAATGAAGCTAAAAGCCGGTGCTCGCATACGTCATCATGACGCTAAAGCGCGTTTTGCTAAGTTTGCAATCGGAGTCTTAGTACTTATAAAAGCTCATGAGAAATCGAGCGAGATAGACCATGAAATCTCTAAATTTAAGTTTGTTTATAATGGACCATATAAAGTCATTGGTATACCTCACACAAATGCTTATTGCTTAGAGTATCCAAGCTCTGGAAAGCTATTAGGTACACGGAACATTGTAGACCTGAAATTGTACCAACCTAGGATCGATTAATACCACACAATGGGTAATTTGTACAGTATGTAAAATAGAGTGTAAGATTTAACGATTTGCTAGATTGCCATGCTTTTGACTGACCAAGGTCATTAAAGAAGTTGTAATTAGTAAGTAATTAATTTTGATTAATCAATTTAATTTTTAATCAATTTAATCATGATCTAATCAACTGAAAAATCCAAGCTGCTAGCAGCTGAGTCACAGTAGATTAAGGAATGTAAATATGATTTTGTAAATAGCTGTAAGATTTCATGAATGTGTGTTTTACTAGTCATTGCCGATGTACTTAGACGCTGTTTTAAGTTTCAGGCTAGTACATGCGTGTGATGATGGACAGTGTTGAGTTATCCACTGTGATAGTATTGAGGGACTCCTTGAGATTACTCGGGAGTGAGTTTTTCCTAAAGAATTCAGTGAAACGGATGTTCTGGAAATGCCGTTCCACAGGCGAGTGAGATCAAGCGTGCCGCACAGGTGGGCGCAACAATAGTGGCGAGGCGGAGCCGCTGTCGGCTCTTGTGCCGCTGTCGGCTCTTGTACCGCTGTCGGCATTCTTTGTACTTGCGAGTAAGGAAGGCGGAGTTGTTTTTCTTCCTGGACAGCTGATGTGAAAGAATTCTGCTGTCAATATTTATGTTTTTGTCGATCTGCTGTATATTATTTCTTGTGTAGCGTGGACTTTCATGGCGAGAGTATTAATTATGAAAAGGTTATATAAAATGTGTATTCTATGTAATTAATAATTAATTTGCGTATTTTGATCTACCTGTTTTTATGACCATGTACGCTGATTAATTTTGTAAATAGTATTCCATTTCTTGATACTGTTAGGAATTTTGATGATTTTAGAATAGCTAAACCATTTTCTATATTTTCTATGAATTTTAATATGTTGTCAACCTGTTTTCTTTTGTGTAAGATGACATAGTGGATTAAGGTTAGGAGTGTCTCCACTCAATTACTGTGGTCTAAAAATTGATTTATGCTTAATTAGACGAATGCTAAATTTTGTTGATGTTTTGAGCATATGCATTTCCGCTGTTTCCTTTTAGGGTCATTTTCTGAGTCTTTTTAGGTTACACGAACATCCTCAGACAATGTGGGGCACGTGTAACGCCGGAAATGCATATCTTCCCATTTCCATCTATTGTACTATAATTTGTTTTCCTTATTTTTGTTACCTGAATATATGACATTTCTGTGTCTTTACATATTGTAATTGTTTTACTATATATATATATATATATATATATATATATATATATATATATATATATATACACTCCTGGAAATTGAAATAAGAACACCGTGAATTCATTGTCCCAGGAAGGGGAAACTTTATTGACACATTCCTGGGGTCAGATACATCACATGATCTCACTGACAGAACCACAGGCACATAGACACAGGCAACAGAGCATGCACAATGTCGGCACTAGTACAGTGTATATCCACCTTTCGCAGCAATGCAGGCTGCTATTCTCCCATGGAGACGATCGTAGAGATGCTGGATGTAGTCCTGTGGAACGGCTTGCCATGCCATTTCCACCTGGCGCCTCAGTTGGACCAGCGTTCGTGCTGGACGTGCAGACCGCGTGAGACGATGTTTCATCCAGTCCCAAACATGCTCAATGGGGGACAGATCCGGAGATCTTGCTGGCCAGGGTAGTTGACTTACACCTTCTAGAGCACGTTGGGTGGCACGGGATACATGCGGACGTGCATTGTCCCGTTGGGACAGCAAGTTCCCTTGCCGGTCTAGGAATGGTAGAACGATGGGTTCGATGACGGTTTGGATGTACCGTGCACTATTCAGTGTCCCCTCGACGATCACCAGTGGTGTACGGCCAGTGTAGGAGATCGCTCCCCACACCATGATGCCGGGTGTTGGCCCTGTGTGCCTCGGTCGTATGCAGTCCTGATTGTGGCGCTCACCTGCACGGCGCCAAACACGCATACGACCATCATTGGCACCAAGGCAGAAGCGACTCTCATCGCTGAAGACGACACGTCTCCATTCGTCCCTCCATTCACGCCTGTCGCGACACCACTGGAGGCGGGCTGCACGATGTTGGGGCGTGAGCGGAAGACGGCCTACCGGTGTGCGGGACCGTAGCCCAGCTTCATGGAGACGGTTGCGAATGGTCCTCGCCAATACCCCAGGAGCAACTGTGTCCCTAATTTGCTGGGAAGTGGCGGTGCGGTCCCCTACGGCACTGCGTAGGATCCTACGGTCTTGGCGTGCATCCGTGCGTCGCTGTGGTCCGGTCCCAGGTCGACGGGCACGTGCACCTTCCGCCGACCACTGGCGACAACATCGATGTACTGTGGAGACCTCACGCCCCACGTGTTGAGCAATTCGGCGGTACGTCCACCCGGTCTCCCGCATGACCACTATACGCCCTCGCTCAAAGTCCGTCAACTGCACATACGGTTCACGTCCACGCTGTCGCGGCATGCTACCAGTGTTAAAGACTGCGATGGAGCTCCGTATGCCACGGCAAACTGGCTGACACTGACGGCGGCGGTGCACAAATGCTGCGCAGCTAGCGCCATTCGACGGCCAACACCGCGGTTCCTGGTGTGTCCGCTGTGCCGTGCGTGTGATCATTGCTTGTACAGCCCTCTTGCAGTGTCCGGAGCAAGTATGGTGGGTCTGACACACCGGTGTCAATGTGTTCTTTTTCCCATTTCCAGGAGTGTATATTTATGCATTTATGTCGATGTATAATTGGTTTGTTTCGTAAATATTATTTGTATTTTTACGCTGGGTCTTTCCTAGGGAAAACTGCTATCGAACGATTACATCGATAGGTCGTGTGAAGAATCAAAGTGTGTAGGATCTTTGGTAGTGAACTCTGTCGCGTGGAGCGCGGGCAGAGAGGGAGTCTGGCTGGAGTAGCGAGTGGAGCAGGTGTGTTGTGTGAAGCTCGCGCGAGTTGCCGCGCTTTCGGGGTTTGGCAGCATGTAAATGCGCTCGACTTGCGATTATAGTTTCTGACACGGTGTCGCGGATGGGAAGCATTAGCTGGCGCACATCAAGAGCCCGTTTCGTCTGGTGACCGTGTCGAGAAGAAGGCGCGCCAACATCCAGCTTCTGCAACAGCGACGGCCGACAATGAGTGACTGTCGCCACCTCCTCGATCGACGGCTTCAAACGTTCAATCAACCAACAAGGAAGACTGGAAGCACGGTAAGTTTTAGAACTGTATGGCAGACCTCAGCTTTTCAAACTTTTAAAATTGTTGTACCACAAAATTACAGCAACTGAGCATGAACGTTTGTTGCTCATTGTCCCAATTGCATTACCAAGCAGGGTCCCTTCCTTTTCCGGAATGAACCCGAGTGTCGTTGAAATTCAAACGCCACTTCTATTTCACTGCTTTAATTTCAAAGTTCAGTTAAGGTATTCATAGCTGGCTACAATATTCAGATTACACAAGCACAAATTAAGAGTGCAAGTTTTGTTACTGTATTTTAGCTTACCTGCGACTGCAGCCCAGCTTGGTACGTACTAAATTTTACTATTGTTAATTGTTCATAATCATTTAATTCAAGTTCAAAGTTAAATCTCTTATTTCTAAATTGCGTAGATTCAAGTAGCTTTTGAAATGATTGTTGAGGTAGTCCAAGACTAACTGTATTTTACTGAATTTCGATGTGCTTCAGAAAGAAAGCTCACTATTAACTTCAGTCAGTCAATTAACTTTCGATTTTCCGGTTTTATTACTTCTCTTGCTAAATTAAGTCAGAGTGTAGCGAAATTTATTACTTCTGACAAACTTTCAGTTTTCACACTACACTTGTCAACTTTCAGTTGCCATACTTCTAGTGCTAATTATATGTGTAATAATCTTTCTTTTTCAGTTACTATAGTAATTGTCCTTAGGACTGGCGACCGTAATTTCCCCCAAATCTCAAATATCTAATTACCGCTAGTTGATTGTTAACGTAACGGCCGCACATTTACTTTCTTTATTAACTTTACCCCTTTTTCAAAATTAATTTCCACCAGTTTCATTAGCATTTTTCCTTTCATTTAGATGTAACCCTTTCCTCCCTCCTTACCGACAAATTAACCTCGGTGACGATTGCTTTTCCCAAATTTCTATTAGGTACACGCGGTTTAATTTTTCACTGTCATTAAGGTCGATAAGTGAGGGGGAGGTTACACAGTCCCTAGCAAAATAGACAGAAACTATAATTGTGGATGGAAACATGAAATGATCATATGGCATTGTTGGCTGGGATGTCCCATTTGGGTTCGGTCACCAAGTGAAAGTCTCATTTCATTCGGCGCCACATTGGGCGACTTGTAACCGATGATGATAGGGACAACACAACACCCAGTCCCTGAGTGGAGAAAATCTCCAACCCGGCCAGGAATCAAACTCGGACCCAGTGCATGGGAGCCAAGTTCGTAACCACTCAGCTAAGCAGGCAGATGAGGGTGGCAAAGCAAAAGCTGAAACGCTTTACTGCGTTTCGACTTTCCATTACGAAGAAAATCTAGGAGAATTCAAAAAATGGCTCTGAGCACTATGGGACTTAACATCTTAGGTCATCAGTCCCCTAGAACTTACTTAAACCTAACTAACCTAAGGACATCACACACATCCATGCCCCCGGCAGGATTCGAACCTGCGTCCGTAGCAGTCCCGCGGTTCCGGACTGTAGCGCCTAGAACCACAAGACGACCGCGGCTGGCTCTAGGAGAATTGCCACAGTATAAATACTGTACCATGGATACTGTACCATGGATACAGTTCGATACAGTTCCCCACAGTCGTTTATTGAACAAAGTAAGAGCATATGGACTATCAGACCAATTGTGTGATTGGATTGAGGAGTTCCTAGATAACAGGACGCAGCATGTTATTCTCAATGGAGAGAAGTCTTCCGAAGTAAGAGTAATTTCAGGTGTGCCGCAGGGGAGTGTCATAGGACCGTTGCTATTCACAATATACATAAATGACCTGGTGGATGACATCGGAAGTTCACTGAGGCTTTTTGCAGATGATGCTGTGGTGTACCGAGAGGTTGTAACAATGGAAAATTGTACTCAAATGCAGGAGGATCTGCAGCGAATTGACGCATGGTGCAGGGAATGGCAACTGAATCTCAATGTAGACAAGTGTAATGTGCTGCGAATACACAGAAAGATAGATCCTTTATCATTTAGCTACAAAATAGCAGGGCAGCAACTGGAAGCAGTTAATACCATAAATTATCTGGGAGTACGCATTAGGAGTGATTTAAAATGGAATGATCATATAATGCTGATTGTCGGTAAAGCAGATGCCAGGCTGAGATTCATTGGAAGAATCCTAAGGAAATGCAATCCGAAAACAAAGGAAGTAGGTTACAGTACGCTTGTTCGCCCACTGCTTGAATACTGCTCAGCAGTGTGGGATCCGTACCAGATAGGGTTGATACAAGACATAGAGAAGATCCAACGGAGAGCAGCGCGCTTCGTTACAGGATCATTTAGTATTCGCGAAAGCGTTACGGAGATGATAGATAAACTCCAGTGGAAGACTCTGCAGGAGAGACGCTCAGTAGCTCGGTACAGGCTTTTGTCAAAGTTTCGAGAACATACCTTCACCGAAGAGTCAAGCAGTATATTGCTCCCTCCTACGTATATCTCGCGAAGAGACCATGAGGATAAAATCAGAGAGATTAGAGCCCACACAGAGGCATACCGACAATCCTTCTTTCCACGAACAATACGAGACTGGAATAGAAGGGAGAACCGATAGAGGTACTGAAGGTACCCTCCGCCACACACCGTCAGGTGGCTTGCGGAGTATGGATGTAGATGTAGATGTAGATGGAAAAGAATAATGAAATGAATATTGGTGTGAGCAGTGTTGAGAAATAGCTGAAATTGTCAAAATTGAACAAAGCAACAGTGTCCAATGGAAGCCATGTCAGATTCTATACTGAATTTGCAGCTGAGTTAGCCCCTCTTTTGACTATAACCTGTCTCGAACATAAAACCATGCCCAGGTATAGGAAAAAGAGCACAGATCACACCCATCTACACAAAGGGTAGTGGAAGTGGTCGACATAACTACAGACCAATATTCTTTACATCTATTTGTTGTAGAATCTTGGGATATATTCTGAACTCAAATATAATGAGGTGCCTTGAACAGAATGACCTCCTTAATGCCAACCAGCATGGATTTCGAAAGCATCGATCATGTGAAACCCAACTCCACTTTTCTCACATGACATACTGAAAGATAGCATAGTATTTCTTGATTTCCAAAAAGTAGAGATATAAAATGGATTGACCACATAGGTTCAGCTGCGGGTAAAGTAGGTGGTATATTTCGGTTTAATGGTAGTATGTTACAGAAGTGCAATCAATCTACAAAGGAGACTGAATAGAAACTGGTTCTAGAATATTGCTCACGTGTGTGGGAGCCGTACCAAATGGGACAAACTGGGGATATTGAACATTTACAGAGAAGGGCTGCACAAATGGTCACAGGTTTATTTAATCTGTGGGAGAATGTGTAACACCGAAAATGCAGATAAAATACTTTCTGAACCATCCAAAAATATGTCGTTTAATATCTGTTGATAACTTGAGTATTGGAACAAGGGGACTGCTACCCCAAAGTACCGCTATCCAAGATAGTGGCGATGACGTCTTCCAAGATGGCGGATTTTGATGGGAAGAAGGTCAATTGTGCTACCTCCACTAATCTAACACCCCTCCCCCCAGAAAGTTCAAATTCCAACAAAATAATGCGTCATACCTATGAAAATGGCGGGAAAAACGGACTTGTCTTTATTACTTAATTAATTTCAAGCAGATGTGTTCTCCACTGGGTTTGGACTCCAACTGACGTAGTACACAGCACTATCGCTAGAGGACGCTATTGTGACATCATCCAAGATGGCGACCATGACGTCAATCAAGATGGCTGCACCCAGTGTATCAACCACGTGGTGTAAGATTGTACACTTGGCGTGCCTCCACTATCCTAACCCCCTCCCCAATAAAAATTGCGTGAAGTTCAAATTCCAGCACGATAATAGCGGGAAAAACAGACTTCTCTTTATTATGTAACCAATTTCAAGCATGTGTGTTCGCCATGAGAACTCCAACTGGTTTAGTTCATATTCTCGCCAGCAGAGGGTGCCACCTTTACGTCAGAACATGACGCATATACCATTATTCAAGAAGGCTGCACCCACTGTGTCCACCACAACGAGGTACAGAGCTCAAGTGGCTTAGTTCATATCGTGAACCCCAGTGGACCCTACCGTGCTGTCGCGTGGTGACACATGATCGTCTGCTCTCTCTCGCGCGCGCTTTTTAACCGGCCAAGCGCTGTGCCGCCGGCCCGTGGGCGTCCGACCGCTTACGTCACACACCCTCGGCCGCCACCTCCTTACACGCGCCAGACGTAAGTCTTCTTCTGTAAATATGCTAACACCCACATCGCGCATATAACCTATCAATTATCTAAGTACTTAATTGCATTTCAGTTTTAATCATACTAAATAATTCAATTTACAATTTCATATACGTATGAAAAGGTGTTCAACTATCTAATTTCAACTAATTTTCAAGGTTAAGACCGCTACCTCTTCCTAGGAACCGGCATCGAGTTTGAATTCTGGCAGTAATGAAAGGTCACTTGCGCTTTCCCTACCAACCTAAGAAAGTGTGGAAGAGAAAGGACACTTGTACTAACCCTAGCCACCCGACCGCCACTTCCTCCCAGGAACCGGCGCCAAGTTTCTATTCTGCCAGTAAACAAAGCTCACTTGCGTTTTCGCTACCAACATAAGAAAATTGCTGCAAACGAAGCTCACCACCACCACTAACGTAAATCGCCAGACCGCCACCTCTTCCTAGGAGCGCGTGGTAAAAGGACTCAGCCCACACTAGGCTGATTGAGTGATTGAGAGAGAAAGGAGTGTACTTTATTTATTTGGGGGCAATTTATTTAGGGATGGAGTATATGTATCACAGAACACATGCTCTGACATGCCCCCACAGCATACAGACCTGCGAACTACTCCTACATAACTCTTGTATAAGGCTCTACACACACTCTTGATCATTGTAAACTGTCAAAAATAACAGATTGCACAACCTATAAACATGACTGACATCACAAAGTGCAGCTTAAAACAAGAAAGAACACATTAAATTAGTAATCTCTGTGTACAATTGTGTGTATTGGGTCTCAGTATTGTTAGAAGAAGGAGAAGAAGAAGAAGACGACTATAAAGAATTACTGGTACTCAAGTATCTGCTCCACGATGACTGGCGACATCACCAGAAACTATTTGTCTGGAGAATGGGCTCCTAATATGTGTCAGCACATTTGCCCAGCATTCAGCATCATCGAATAGGCAGAAACCTGTGACACTAGTAATGCAAGCATTCAGACAGTTATGTGTGTTCAATGTTAGAAGAATAAAAAGAACTGCTACTCATGTATGCATTCATCAATGACTGGCATCATTGCCATTCAAATCACTGTAGAGAATAGTGTTGGCTCTACTACTACAGCACTCTCCTACACATCATCCTGATCATCATCAGTGGTAATTGCTATGGGAGACTGCATTGGCGTTGCTTGATTGGTTATGGGGCTCAGCTGGGCACCAGATCCATCCTCAAAAAATGGTTCAAATGGCCCTAAGTACTATGAGACTTAACATCTGAGGTCATCAGTACTGTAGACTTAGAACTACTTAAACCTAACTAACCTAAGTATAACCTGCGACCATAGCAGCAGCGCAGTTCTCGACTGAAGCTCCTAGAACTGCGCGGCCACAGCGGCCGGCTATCCATCCACATACCAACTATGTCACTGAATATTTAACATCAGATGGAAACAAAAAGCATAATGTTAGATAACTGCATTATTATTCACACACTTAGTGAGGGAGGGATGAACAGAAACTGGTATTGGAAATCTATATACATACGAGTAAATGTCCACAAAATTTTTGAAATGGACATATGGAATTCAGATGCAAGTACTAACTCAAATAATTTATAGAACTTATAGAACATAAAAAGGATAAATCAGAGATGACATATGCAACAACCAAAGATAATCATGACAAAAAACTTAGTGAAACAATATCGCTGTTCATCTGTATAATCTTTGTAAATATGTAATGTTGTAAGGACAGAACTGTCAATCTACCATCAAGCCATAATTAATATGTTATTTTCAATATATTTAAATCATTTTCCATCTAAACAAAACACTGGCAGCTATAAGACAGTTCACTAACGACGTAATGTGGACGTTACATCATTCTAGAAGTGAGTATAATATAGTCACTTTATATAAATGATGCTCACGTTTATACATAGTCTCACTTATATACGCAGGTACTTGACAGTGGCGATAAATGTCGAAATAGTCTGTCGTTACACATCAGTCTAGGTATGAAGGAAGAACAGAGATAACAGGAGATGGAATGCTGGGATGGTTACTACTGAGAAGCGCTAGAGAGTTGCGCCAGCTAGTCTATTCAAGAGGGGGTTAAAGGAATGTTGGGATAGCTACCGAGAAGCACCGAAGTGTGACTCTGAACAATCTACTTACTAGCAGAAGGAACCGAAGTGACTCCCATCTGCGATCAGACTGGAATGACCGTTAGCGCCGAAGCGTTCCCTTTATATAGGCGATAGCCACCTATTTCAGGCAATAGGAAACAAGAATACTTATAACTGCTTAGTCAGCTTCATTCCTACGTGAGTAGGCACTAGTGAATCAGTGGCTGTCTGCTGTTACTCTGCAGCATCCTGTGACCAAAAGAATGGTAATTCCTTCCGTCACTCTGCGGCAGCACTATCATGCTGGTGTTATTGGATTCCAGTGCAAGTGTGCGATACGTCATATTCAAGGTAGTACGTGGGCAGCAGAGCATCCGGCGGTGAATAATCTTCTACCAGCAGTTTACAGGTCTTCCCATTATCAGCCATGTACTCACATGCCGGCAACCACCAATGAAGGTACTGCCACCGCTGCAGTCAGCAGACTCTACCCATGTGAGTGCGATATCATTGGCTTGTTGAGTCCTTTCTGGGCGCTGCTGCTGCTGACCTGGCCTTGCCTGAGATTTCGCTATTATCTGCTGACTACTACGCATATGACTGCTATATCGCTGGTAACCATTGCAAACCCAACTGCTAGTGCTGACCAATCGCCTCGGGCGGCGGAGGCACCATGCACTCTCACGTGACACAGCCATCGGAGTGATGGCTAGAAAGAAGATCCCATTTTCAGAAGAAGTGTGTATCTCAGTAAACGTATTAGATCATTGGCTACTTACTGTGAACGAAGAGGCTCGGGTTGGCCCTCGGATGCAGGCGGATGTGCATAGGTGGCGCTCCTAGAAAGGTATTGAGGAAGCTTCAGGAATTATAGCTCCAGTACACAGTGAACCGCATAGGGAACGTATAATGAATATTTGCCTGAACCCTCTAAGAGTACAAGGAGGAGAAGGAAGATGATATGAATAAATAAATAAAACAGTTTTTAGAAACGGACGATTTCATTTATTGATAATCCAACTTTAAAGTATTTGTACAATTTTTGAAGCACAAATATAATCATGTAAGTTTCTGTTCTTTCTCCTGAGTCTCTGAATAGCTGGGCGCTTGTAATCTTCAGGTTTTGGTAAAGTCGCAAAGCCACAAGACCTTTATATGACCTTTGATGTAAACAACGTTGTCTAAAGACATTTTAGATTCAAAGCAATGTCACAATTTCTTCAAACTGCAGTCTTTCTTCATCCCAGTGCTTTGTGTGTTGATTGTGGGTTAACTAAGCTGCTGTCTGGCGGGTTTGTCTCTCGGTACTGTTCTAATCGATTTATCTGAAGCGACGATTTTTGAGAACGTTGTAAATACTCATACACTGTTTTCGAATGATTGGAATGCAACATCTTTGAAAACAAATAGAGCATTCAGGTTCGAAATTGATGCAGATACGAAAGTTCTGACCGTTGATGTGATTCCAGTGTTTCTTGTGTAGTCGACTTTAACGCCATTAAGATCACATCGTATTTCTTGAAATAAGGACGCATTAAGTGTTAGTCATGAAGTTTCTACTGGAACATCTCCATCATTCTTCCCAAATGTGCCTTCCAAGTATAGGAAACTTTTGCCCGTGATTGATACATCATCTCTATGCTGATTCAGTATTCGTATCTCACCATTATTACTGAACATCAACACAGCAAAAGATTTGCGAATGATGTATTGTTGATGAGTGATTCGTTCAACATATTGAACTGGTGTTATCATTTCAAGTGACGTCATTGCGAGATTTCAGTCCTATTGAACTGAAGAGCTTGTAATTCTGATGTCTTATCCCCTTGTCCTTCCTCTGCAGATCTTACTGGTGTGTGCCCTGTTTTTATACTTTATTTCCGTTGCGCTGCTGCTGCTTCAAAAAAAAGTCATATCACGATTCCCTATCCATGAAAATCAACCATTTTCCTGTTCTGGTCAACGATGCTCAGCTCAAGACTGTCTAATATATGAAAAGTCACCGGGAGATGTACTGGACTCCTGTTCCCTGTGTTAGTGTTTGAAAGAACCCACAGCTGGTATGTATTAATCAGCCACTGATGTATCAATATGTCACGATATTACACTCGATACAGACCGTATTAACATGTAGAATATCCACTGGTTGATCAGACTCGTTAATTTTCTCAGTATTATTAGCCAAAACTTGACTCCTTGAGAAACCATGTATTGATCCTATTGTGCCCTCCCAGCTAAATTCTGTTATATGTTTTGCGGTTTTATCTCTGTTTTGAATGTATTAACTTCTGAATATAAGTCAGATCCTTTTGCATTTGAGTGTCAACGTGCTAAAAGCCAGATAGAGTTTGAACAACATTCCCACTTCATAGGTGAAGTTTATTGTTCGCCTCAGTGATGTTTGGAATGCAGTTACAAGTTTCCAGATCGATCTATGCAGCACTCCACTCACGGTAACTTTGGACTTAATAGAGGCGACCACTCTTTTAAAATCAGAGTGTGCGACATGACATCTGGGTTGGTGAACTCGAGACGATCTAATATCTCAATAGTCGCTGGAGATATAGCGGACTGCTAGGAACCTTAACGAGTTTGTGTTCTGGTGCCAGCACAGGAAAGAACCCATAGGTGGCTTATAGTAATCAGGCGTCGATGTAAAAATTCGTACGATTTTACAGTCGACATGGATCGTACTAAGGAGTAGAATATCCACTAGTTGATCTGATTCGTAAATTTTCTCAGTATTAGAAGTCAAAACTCGATTCCTCGAGAAACCGAGTATTGATCCTGTGGTTCCTTTCCAGCACATGTTTTCTCGTTCTTTTCTCTGTTTTTAATGTATTAACGTTTGCACATCATTTAGATCCTTTTACAGATCGTTCAACAATTGCATTTATATCATCAATTTTCTAAAAGCCAGAAGGTATCTACACAACCTTGTCGCTTCCTAGGCGAAGTTTATTGTTCACCTCAGAGATATCTGGAACGCTGTTATAAGTTTTCAGACCAGTCTAGGCAATGTTGTGCTCATCATTGCTTAGTTCTATGGCGGGAGTAATCTGCACTTAATACAGACGAGCTTTTTAAGTCAGGGTGTACAACATGTATCTGCGGCTCAACTGATGTGGTAATGTGCATGCTGTTTGTTTCTATGCATATGTCGGAAGTAACGTTAGACACAAATAATGCAGAGATATAAATAAACGTCTTGGTAGAGTCGAAAATAGTAGAAAACACAGCTATTTGGTTTCATTCTTTTGGCAGTTGGAAATACCCATGTCAGTCAAAGTAGAGCACATTATTCTGTTTTTTTTTTTCTTTTTTTTTTAACATACGCAACACAGAGCACTCCTCTGACTTCTAAATCCAGGGTCCCACATTTCTTGCATTTCCTATTCTCTTTGGCAAAGTATTCCACATAAACACAACATGAAATATTGGGATATTGAGTTCCTTGGCGAATTTAAACAGATCAGTATCGGTAAGTGGTCTGTCGGTTAATCCAGATAGGGAACTTTTTTTGTGTAAAACAGCCCAAATACTTTTTATAGGGTTTAAATATAGTTCTTCGCCGATAGTGACGGCCTTCCTCACCCTATCGTGCCTTTTAGGTTCCTGTAATTGCTCCTAATCGTTTTGCACATTCTTCATTGTTCGGGCTATGATAGTAGTTCCACCTGCCAATGACTCAGTGGCCAATAGCCCAGATAACGGTGGAATTACAAAAGGGATAATTCCACAAGAAAACTTGATATTGGCAGAACCCTAGGCATTTTAACATGACATCTTACTACGACCTTCTTCTTTTTTTCTTCTTCAAGACGCTTTTTTCCACTACCACCACTGATTGCATACATTTTTAAACACCCTGTAAGTTCCTTCTTCTGTAGTGTGCGATAGGCCCTGTTTGTTATTTGTTTGTAATTTATTCTGTCACCCAATAAACGTTTGGTAAGCATTGCTTTATCATCTGTGAATGCTGCTATGCATTGTCCCACGCCAATGTGCGTTCTTCGACGTATTTGATTGGCTTTATCGAATAAAATTCCATTTTTGGCATGACGTTCTGCAAACCTTGATTTTCAGCAGACGCTGGATCATGCTTCTAACACCTCATCAAGTAGATAAATCCCCTTAACACCATGAACCAGGTCCTTTATTAGTTTCGTTGCAGGTCCAAAGAAATTGTATCCAACAAAACGAACTTCAGCTAACTGTTTATCGAGAATACCACCACAACCTCTGCTGATGCCCTTCATAGCATTCATGGTATGCTACTGCACGGTCTGACGTTTGCGCGCCCTGTTAAATACAAAGCATGAGCTTCCACCCAACTGTTTTGTGATGCTGGAAAGCCAGCCACTTCACTAAGCTGCTATTCCCACAATGCCATTTGATATGCCCTACGAGTAACACGTCCAGTTCCGAACATTTCTGTAAATTCTTTGCGTAAAAACTCCCTGTGATTTGTTCAACATCACTACCTTTTAATATGTAAGTCCTCGGGTCGTCGTCCCCCTCCCCCCGCCTTTGAGACACAATAAGTATGTCTGTCGACCAGTTATTAGGAAGGTACAAATGCAGTTTTGTATTTCGAAATATGCACAAAACCACCTACACTGAACTTCTGCTTACGTGGATAATGGTTCAAATGGCTCTGAGCACTATGGGACTTAACATCTGTGGTCATCAGTCCCCTATAACTTAGAACTACTTAAACCTAACTAACCTAAGGACATCACACACATCCATGCCCACGGCAGGATTCGAACCTACGACCGTAGCGGTCACGCGGTTGCAGACTGAAGTGCCTAGAACCGCAAGGCCACGCCTTACGTGGATGCACTATGTTAATAACACTTTATGCTATATTTAGAAGCCCATTGTCACATACATCGATTGGCCTCATCTTAATCGTATGATGTTCAGTTCGATTGTACTCCACAATAATTTGTGGGAGAATGTCTAGCCATCAGTATGAACCACAAAGATAAAGTTGCATCCACACATGGGTTTTACTCGTCGTGTTCGAACGCTACACAATACTCGCCCTCATGTGGGAGAATGCTGAAGAGTCGTTTATTCCGTATCTCCCCATTACCGATTTGAAACACTTGTTGTAAAATTCACCCCTGCAGTCGCCTTGCAGGTTGTTAGGACACTGATTCGTACCAACCTGCAAAAATTTTTCAAACGCTTGCACTATAGCCCCTCCTAGTCTTTGCCTTCACAGGAAGTGCCCTGGCGAATTTGTAATATGTACCTGAATCTACGAGCAATTAAACACATTTTAACCATTTACTCAATCGTATGTTCTCATGACCATGAGATCGGCCTGCCATATATCATCTAAACCACGTACTCTGACTCATCTGTCTGCGCTGGAACATTTTGGAAGCAAGCCTGTGGAGTTCGTGGAACACGTCTTCGTTATTGGTTAATAATGTGTCTTTCTCGAAGCTTCAAAAGAGTACTATATATATCACTATGTTCACCTCTTAACAATTAACAGTTCTGTCATAATGTTAATGTATTTCCTACTGTTTAGACTTTTTAATTTTTCTTTTGAAGTGTTGTCTCATCTATACGCGTCAGTCATACATAATACACTCCTGGAAATTGAAATAAGAACACCGTGAATTCATTGTCCCAGGAAGGGGAAACTTTATTGACACATTCCTGGGGTCAGATACATCACATGATCACACTGACAGAACCACAGGCACATAGACACAGGCAACAGAGCATGCACAATGTCGGCACTAGTACAGTGTATATCCACCTTTCGCAGCAATGCAGGCTGCTATTCTCCCATGGAGACGATCGTAGAGATGCTGGATGTAGTCCTGTGGAACGGCTTGCCATGCCATTTCCACCTGGCGCCTCAGTTGGACCAGCGTTCGTGCTGGACGTGCAGACCGCGTGAGACGACGCTTCATCCAGTCCCAAACATGCTCAATGGGGGACAGATCCGGAGATCTTGCTGGCCAGGGCAGTTGACTTACACCTTCTAGAGCACGTTGGGTGGCACGGGATACATGTGGACGTGCATTGTCCTGTTGGAACAGCAAGTTCCCTTGCCGGTCTAGGAATGGTAGAACGATGGGTTCGATGACGGTGCACTATTCAGTGTCCCCTCGACGATCACCAGTGGTGTACGGCCAGTGTAGGAGATCGCTCCCCACACCATGATGCCGGGTGTTGGCCCTGTGTGCCTCGGTCGTATGCAGTCCTGATTGTGGCGCTCACCTGCATGGCGCCAAACACGCATACGACCATCATTGGCACCAAGGCAGAAGCGACTCTCATCGCTGAAGACGACACGTCTCCATTCGTCCCTCCATTCACGCCTGTCGCGACACCACTGGAGGCGGGCTGCACGATGTTGGGGCGTGAGCGGAAGACGGCCTAACGGTGTGCGGGACCGTAGCCCAGCTTCATGGAGACGGTTGCGAATGGTCCTCGCCGATACCCCAGGAGCAACAGTGTCCCTAATTTGCTGGGAAGTGGCGGTGCGGTCCCCTACGGCACTGCGTAGGATCCTACGGTCTTGGCGTGCATCCGTGCGTCGCTGCGGTCCGGTCCCAGGTCGACGGGCACGTGCACCTTCCGCCGACCACTGGCGACAACATCGATGTACTGTGGAGACCTCACGCACCACGTGTTGAGCAATTCGGCGGTACGTCCACCCGGCCTCCCGCATGCCCACTATATGCCCTCGCTCAAAGTCCGTCAACTGCACATACGGTTCACGTTCACGCTGTCGCGGCATGCTACCAGTGTTAAAGACTGCGATGGAGCTCCGTATGCCACGGCAAACTGGCTGACACTGACGGCGGCGGTGCACAAATGCTGCGCAGCTAGCGCCATTCGACGGCCAACACCGCGGTTCCTGGTGTGTCCGCTGTGCCGTGCGTGTGATCATTGCTTGTACAGCCCTCTCGCAGTGTCCGGAGCAAGTATGGTGGGTCTGACACACCGGTGTCAATGTGTTCTTTTTTCCATTTCCAGGAGTGTATTTTGGCATATGATCTCTTCCCATTTGGCTAAAACTTTTAAGGGGTCGATGTTTTTAGGAATATTACTCCACTAAATCAGATGTTTGCTCAAACTCCCTATCTCCAACATCGATGGTGTCCTTTTTTAATGTTATAGGAGGTAGCTTTCGCAGCATGCACAACAAACCTCGAATGAACTCATATGTCTGATGTAATTCGCTAGCACTGTAGAAGTTGATGAAGTCAGCCATAGAATATCTTTCATCTTCTTCTTTTCTATCTCCATCTGATGCTGCCACCGTGTGTGATCACTGTTAAATAGTTTTTGTTATGGGTCTAAAAGTTTCAGAGAGGGACTGTTTACGATCAGCTGTCCCAGTTTCAAGAGTCGCAGTTTGCGACGAATAGCTTTCCATGCCTCTATGACCTTACTGTTTGTTGACATTCTGTCGCATATTGGATGAGATGATTAGTGGAATAGAACAGCCTGTTTCGAAACTTCCTAAGGATGCTGCCGAAGAGATTAGGCTTGACAAGTGGCGCACCTGGACTCGAGCTCCATTTAAGAAGTCCAACTTAACATCACCTCAACTTAAAGAAATGCTCTACGAGGATTGAGAGGAGACCAAGACATCGTCATCTTACCTGATGACAAAGAAACTGCTTCCGTGCTTCTCTCACGCGCAGAAAATAATAGCAAGATTGACTGCTCGACGACCCTGTACACAGTAAATTAAAAAAAATGATCCGACGGGTAGAATCCAGAGAAAGACTTTGGAACTCATCAGGAAGCGCTCGATTCCAGCGCAATTCAAGCGTTTGCGTCAACAGGCTGCAGTGCCTCCTAGTCTTTATGGTCTACCCAAGATCCATAAGAATTGCATGCTTCTCCGCCCCACTATAAGTAAAATAGGAGCACCAACTTATTTTGTTGCCAAATATTTGACAATCACTATTGGGACCTCTCGTAGGCAAGTGCGACCGTCATATTCGAAACACTGAAGATAAGTCGTCTGAAAACTCTAAGATTGCAATCGTCGGCTCTCTTAGTAAGTTCTGATGTTTTGTCTTTATTTACAAAGGTGCCCTTGCAGAACTCTTTAGAGCTCATTAGCAACATGTTTGAGGAGGACATAGTGGCATTATTTAAACACGTGCTTACTTAAACATACTTCTTATTTCGTGACCAATGTTTTGAACACGTGAATAGTGTCGCCATGGAAAATCCTCTGTCTCCTGTGTGACCAGTTATGTTAGGAGGACTCTGAAGAAAAATCACTACAGTCAGCCACTCTCAAACCATTTTGTTTTCTGCGGTATGTCGATGATACATTTGTGATGTGACCACACGGATTTGATACTCTACCTGCGTTTCTTCAGCGTTTAAATTCGCTCCATCCGAATATAAACTTCACAATAGAAGTGGAAGAAGATGGTACTTTACTTTTTTTTATGTTTTGGTACGAAGGAAAGCAGATGGAACCTTCGGACACAGCGTCTACCGAAAGCAAACGCACACAGATCTATATTTGCAGGCCACACGCTGCCGTCATTCTGCACAATGGAGTAGTGAAATTACGTTCATAGAGCCCATTTGGTATCTGATCCTGAAAGCCTGTCGAGTGAAATACAACATCTGAAGACAGTGTTCCGACAACACGGTTATTCTGAGAGACAGATACGTAATGCATTCAGGCCCAAGCGAGTTCAATCTATAGAGCAGATTGAAAATACGAAGACACCCGGCACTTTGGCATTTTCGCTGTATTTTGGTACCATGTCGTTAAGAATCGGAAGAATTCTCGGAAGATATTACATTAAGTGTGTTTTTCGACCGTCTGCAAAACCGAGGAACCTGTTGGGTTCGGTTGACGATCTTAGCCTGAGGAAACGAGATATGTACAAGATTCCTTGTCAATGTGGGGCAGCATATTTAGGCCAGACATGTCGCACAGTACAAGAACGCTGCGATAAACTTCAGCGTCATACACGCCTACGTCAACCGGAAAAGTCGGCAATTGCAGAACACTGTCTAAATACTGGACATCGCATGATTTATGAAAAGACGGAAGTTTTATCCCCAGCATCATCTTTCTGGGACTGCGTCATTAAGGAAGCCGCACAACCGATAATCTCATCAACAGGGATGCTGGATTTCAACTGAGCACTACCTGGAACCTTGCATTAGTTGCTATCACATAACGAAGAGAAAATTAAGTTTTTTTCGATAACAGACCCGTCATAAATTTGGTCTAGTATAGTTTTTAGTGAGTGACGTCTGGCTGAATTGTTAGTCTAGTATAGTTTTCTGCGAGTGATGTCTGGCCGCATTGTTAGTAAATATAGCGTACAACTCACGCTCGAGAGGGCCGCTCTGCGATTTTTGACAGAGGGCGCTTCAGTATGGCGCCATCTATTTGCAAACCATAGCGCATGCGTCATTTCCATGCCTGCGCATTCTTCGCGCGCGTGTTCTATATACAGCGTATCGACGTGCAGATACCTTCAGTCGCACATAGCCACCAGCAAGACTGAACCACCTGAAAATGTCGGATAGTTGCCCGAGGAAACATTGTGGAATTTGCACAACATCATCCGGCGGCAAAAATGTGAAGACTATTTACAAAATATGCGCTGGGAAAGTTTGAAAAGTCACAATATGCATGTTATATACTCTGGGAGTGGATATTTGTGATGATTCGTAAGTCTTCCATCTCAGATTTAGGTAGATATACTTGTAACCTCGCAAGTTACTACGAGATGACATTCGTTGCAGTAAGGCACTCAGCCGTTTGGTACGTTGGCTGCAGGATGACTGCGTTTTTTTCGCTTTGCTCACAGCGCAGCTGACGCTGCCTGCCGTGAGAACTGCACAGAGTAACATTCAGTCGGTACGAAAATTCATATCCTCTACGAATCTAAATAATCCATATTAGTTATTATTCGATTTTGTTCAAATTTGGTACACAGCCTTTCGTCATTAATGGAATGATGCTGTCAAAATTTCAGGTTTTTATTTATTATAGTTCTACATCTACATCTACATCCATACTCCGCAAGCCACCTGACGGTGTGTGGCGGAGGGTACCTTCAGTACCTCTATCGGTTCTCCCTTCTATTCCAGTCTCGTATTGTTCGTGGAAAGAAGGATTGTCGGTATGCCTCTGTGTGGGCTCTAATATCTCTGATTTTATCCTCATGGTCTCTTCGCGAGATATACGTAGGAGGGAGCAATATACTGCTTGACTCTTCGGTCAAGGTATGTTCTCGAAACTTTGACAAAAGCCCGTACCGAGCTACTGAGCGTCTCTCCTGCAGAGTCTTCCACTGGAGTTTTTCTATCATCTCCGTAACGCTTTCGCGATTACTAAATGATCCTGTAACGAAGCGCGCTGCTCTCCGTTGGATCTTCTCTATGTCTTGTATCAACCCTATCTGGTACGGATCCCACACTGCTGAGCAGTATTCAAGCAGTGGGCGAACAAGCGTACTGTAACCTACTTCCTTTGTTTTCGGATTGCATTTCCTTAGGATTCTTCCAACGAATCTCAGTCTGGCATCTGCTTTACCGACAATAAACATTATATGATCATTCCATTTTAAATCACTCCTAATGCGTACTCCCAGATAATTTATGGTATTAACTGCTTCCAGTTGCTGCCCTGCTATTTTGTAGCTAAATGATAAAGGATCTATCTTTCTGTGTATTCGCAGCACATTACACTTTTCTACATTGAGATTCAGTTGCCATTCCCTGCACCATGCGTCAATTCGCTGCAGATCCTCCTGCATTTCAGTACAATTTCCCATTGTTACAACCTCTCGATACACCACAGCATCATCTGCAAAAAGCCTCAGTGAACTTCCGATGTCATCCACCAGGTCATTTATGTATATTGTGAATAGCAACGGTCCTATGACACTCCCGTGCGGCACACCTGAAATTACTCTTACTTCGGAAGACTTCTCTCCATTGAGAATGACATGCTGCGTCCTGTTATCTAGGAACTCCTCAATCCAATCACACAATTGGTCTGATAGTCCATATGCTCTTACTTTGTTCATTAAACGACTGTGGGGAACTGTATCGAACGCTGTTCTGGAGATAATGAAAATTACCTAAAGTCCTAAAACCGACGCTTATGTGTTAAAACCCAGTTAGGAACAATAGCAAATTGACTTTCATTATCATTTGAAGCTATCACAAAGTCATCCGTGCATAAAATCAATTAATTAGAATTTTCTTTCAAAACGTTTAGTTACTTTACATTACGTAAAACAAAAATCGCTCAAAATTATTATTTGCTTATAATTTTGCTGTGTGTATGCATGAGAATGATTGGGAGAGAGTGTGTGTGTCGGACATACATTAAAACTTTATGTAAAACCTTGTACAAACGAACTGAGGGAAAGTTATGGTACAACCACGATTCAGATGACGTATGTCGGTGTGAGCTTACTTTTCTATAAAAGCAGCCGGAATGAAAGTTAGAGGCGTAATGAGTTTATTTATCAATTTGAAGAGTATTTTGCACTTCGCTTATTTTGATTAAACAATATACTAGAAATTGAAGTTTTAATGGCACTAATTACTATGGATAAGACAAGTTTTGCCGCGAGAATGATCTGGAAGGAACATTCTGATGGTCGTTTAGATCAACAGCCAATTAGAATTAGGCTGTTCCCACGCGAATATAGTGAGGTGGGCAGAAAGTTGCTTGCTAACCGGCCAGCGGATAACACCATGTTAGATAGCTCCGTAAAAATAGTCTGTAAGATGAAGAACTAGTGAGTTCATTTCGGTTAGAATGTGTCGGGACTGAAGTGACTGGAGTTACGAAAATTTTAATGAAAGTTTGGTGTTTCTAAATTAAATAGTTGGAGATTTATGAGCGTGTGAACTTTCTGGTCGTAGTAACAATTCCCCGTGGCATATTTCGTGCTCTGTACGGAATACTTTGACGATCACTTCTTACTAAGAGACCATTGAAACGACCGAATGTTTAACTCGCGAAGAGTGGTGGGTCTGTGACTGTTAGATCAGGAAAACCAGTCGGGCCGGACTTGCAAAAATTCTGGCTGCTTTTCGATTATAATGGTGTTGTACAGACAGTGAATTTTGAAGAATAAAGTTCACCATATTAAATATGGACTTGATGGACATTTCATGAGTTTCCGTATGAATAAAAAAGCAGATTCAATCTAAATTTTAAATGCTTTCTGCAAGTAGACTGCATCTCCCAACGCCCGATGTTTTAAATATGAACTTTCGGGTACTGACTTTCAACTTGAGTTACGCGACGTCTGTGTAGTACGTAGTGATTTCATCAACGCTGCTTTACACTGCCTAGCACGTATCTGCTACTACACACTGAAGGGATGTCGGAAGGGAGGAATGTCGAGGTAGGTGGATTTTCGATAATGGAGAGAGAGAGAAAGAAGACTACCGACCCCGCCCCGCCGCAGACTCTTTCTACTGTTTCCCCCATCAAGGACACATACAATTCATTTTTCATAACTGTTTCCATGATAACCCGGTCCATTACCGTTAATCGTGCATTGACACTTCCGTTGAGTTTCAGTTCTATCCTCTAATGTGCATCACATCATTGGATTTTATGATTCAACTCTTCAACCTACATAACTCCAGACTTGAGAATGATATACAACTGTTAATCGTGAGCCAATTGCTTGCTCACCTCGCCGGATTTTGTCATTCAGTCAGACTTACCTTTCGTACCTGCTGTCTTTATAATGCTATCCAATTCCATTATCCTTGTGTTGACTGCTTGCTCACTTCGCTGAATTTTATGATCCAGCCTGTCACATCCAAAACATTCAACATTTAATAAATTTGAACCAAATATCCATTGACACTATGTTTGAATTGCTTAAAGCGTTAGTGAATTATCAACTTTTAAACATCATTTTACATACAAAACATTTAACATTTGATAAATTTTAAAGCAAGTCTCGTATGGAGGATGCGTCTTCACTCACAACTCAGCTAATTTTTGTCTTTAAAACCATGTGACTGGTTTCTCTATCACTGGTTTGGTTTCGCTTTTACTTAAAGTTTCTCTTATATTATATTTTCCTTAGTCAGCTAGTTTGGCCACGATGGTACCCTCTGTAGTGAATTCAGCTGAGATTCAAATTTCCCAGCCGCTGTCTTGTTAGCGCTATCCAATTTCGCTAATTTGTCGATCTATAAGAGTATGTATGGCTTCTACTTCATCCCATCCACGCGAATTTGTCCATAGCCCACAATATACTAACACAGTTACGCTTTGGTACACTGCCTTTTATGCAGAAACTCACTGAAGTTTTGTCTGTATCGGCCTGCATTCAGTTTTTCGACTTATCAATAACCAGAATACTGCGAGTTATTCCAGCAGCCCTCATATACGGTGACGAATTCATTGAATGATGTGTCAGTTCCTACATGAGACTGTTAAATATGCCTCAAATTCAGATTGCCTTCTGGAAAGCTTATAATAAGGTTCATATTATCCTGGTGTCCGCCCCCGGTAGCTGAGTGGTTTGCCGGCACGGTAGCTCAGCGTTTTCGGCCAGAGGGTTAACTGCCCTCTGTAATAATAATGATAAAACTGAGTGAATGGATCAATAACGAACTTCAACGGGCGTCAGAGGACATCCGCCTCGAACAATTGAAACGAACTATAACGAACAAAATGAGATTAAAAAAAAAAAAAGTTGTCAGTGCGACAGAATGTCAATCCTAAGGGCCCGGGTTCGATTCCCAACTGGATCGGATATTTTCTCCTCTCAGGGACTGGGTGTTGTGTTGTCCTAATCATCATCATTTCATCCCCATCGACGCGCAAGTAGCCGAAGTGGCGTCAAACCGAAAGACTTGCACCCGACGAACGGTCTACCCGACAGTAGGCCCTAGTCACACGACATTTACATTTATTATCTTGGTCCAATTGTGTTGGGATTCTTGAATATGTCTAGCTGAAATAAAATGTATCGACTTTGAGACAGTACATACTGAAAATGAATACGAAAAATTTTAACAACAGACAGGGTCATGCATTTGTACCCTGTTATAACACTGGCAGCCTAGTCTGCATATGTTGTTACAGCCAGAAGAGCGTGGTTTGACAGTTGTGGGGTCATGTCAGGTCAGACGAGCTTAGAAGCTTGGTCAATAAGTGATGACAGCTTTTACACACGATGACTGATGGAGCTTGAAGTATGAGAAGTCCTGATTGCAGGTTAGCTAGCCAGATGCTCTGAACACGTGATGAGGAAATCACCACTACAGGGGGTAGCCATCAAGGCCAAACTGACTGACTAAAGAAAATGTGAAATACGGGAAACTTTAAATAAAAACTAAACCTGTGCTGGCGTAAGGTGTCGCCAACACACCGGACAGCAAAGATGTAGCGTGAAGATCTATAGTAGGCACTGGATCAAGCGCACCTATCACAAGAGAGGCCAGAGACAGACTCACAAGCAACACACAACCAATGCCCTCTCGATCCCATTTATTAAGGCCGTCGCCACTGACTGGTGGGTCTCAGTCACTACCTACTGACAGACTTACTCGACTCATTACTCCAAGTTGGCATCTGTCATTCATTCGCGGAGTGGTATTGTTCAGCACAGGCTATGCCAGTACATAGCATCCAGATATGTGTCCATAGCACAATTACCTATATTGTCTGCAAGAGGACTATTATTACTGAGCTTGTACCACAATGCATAGACTGTATAAAGTTAAGCAGGAGCTATCTGTTCATGTAAATAAAGAACCGTGTTAGTCCATGTGTGCATTTATGTTGTAGAAATAGGATACCAGCCACCCATAATAACATCCTCTTCCTTGCTTCCTAAGGTACAAGACAAAATCAGTGATAGAGAAACCAGTCACATGGTTTTAAAGAAAAAAATAGACAAGTTGTGAGTGTAGATACATCCTCCATACGAGATTTGCTTTAAAATTTATTAAATGTTAAATGTTTTTTATGTAAAATAATGCTTAAAAATTGATACCTCACTAACACTTTAAGCAATTCAGACAGACATAGTGTCAATGGATATGGTTCAGTGAGTATTTTCGAACTGTTCTAATAGATTTTCTGTGAATATTCCGCATTTCAAATTACAGGCTAGAATGTATATTCCGAGTATGGAAAAGTGAATTTTCTGTCAAATAGTAAAAGTACAGGCAGCATTAGTAAACAGAGACAATTAGAGATGTTCGACTGTAAAAAATTTAATTTTTTAATATTTCTAAGTGTTGTAATGACACAAACGAGCGTTCACATAAACAAAAACATCATTAAAATTTCACAAAAACTAAGAGCTCACAGCATTCAACAGCTGATGAAATCTAGTTTCAAATTCATGTATAATATGTCTACATAACATTAAATTTCTAGTTTATACACGTTTTAGAGAGTCGAAAATTCTTGAGTTGACTCTTGTTCAGTACGAGCCTATACGTTTCGGGAGCCATTTTCGTGCAAGTAGACTGGGATTTTGGCTCGCAGTAGGATTGGAGCTATTGTAGAGACAGGTTGTTAATTGTGGCTGGAAGCCGTCTCGTGCGTGTAACCGAAATATTTTCTAAGTGTTCCGTCTGTACAAAGTTTCGCCTGTGACGATCGCGAGGAACTCTGAAATAATATTAGCTTGTTCGTACTTACAAGAAATTCACGTCATATGAATGGATGGTTGGGACTTGTAAATATTTCACGAGTATTGATGGAGAAGAGTTCGAAACATCGTACAGCAAATCGTTAGTTCACAATAATAGAACTTCATCTTAGAAGTGTGCTGTATAACTTTGAATAATTTTCTAGGCTTTGCTAAGGGTTAGGCCAAAATGTGATGCTGGACGACCTACTTAGGTTCTCGCACTGACAAATATTATTCCAAAAATAAACTGTTTTGAATTGTATGAAAGAATATTTGTTTTTTATAGATTAAATGCAGTCTTGAAAAATGAGAAATGAACATAATTCCACCTCCACTTCCAGCCTGCAATTTTAATAAACTTGTGACTGCCACCATTTTACAGTTAAATGTGATGGATGCGTTGGATGGCCCCTGGACGTGGCGAAGACAATATTTTGAGATCCAACCACACATTGGGAAGCTCTATGAATAGTGTCTTTCTTCTTTTATTTAATTTTTCATTCATGCTGAAACACACGAGGGCTCTCGAGTCGAAAATTGTTGAAGCGACAGTTAAAAACATCAGTAATCATTTACTTTTTCATTAAGCAGGTAGCAAGAAGAACTGAGCATTGTAAAAATAAAACTTTTTTTTTCTCCCTCAGTGTCGCAACTTGTAAATGACAACAAAGCAAAAACGTTTCCTAACCTCATCCTTGCTTTCCATTGTGAGTTCATCAAATATCAATACCCTGTTTGGCTTTACTTATTCAGGTGGCTTACTTATTCGCTGAACATCGGATACGCCGCTCCCTAATGCCATACTACTCTCCTGCAATAGCTGATACTTTGGATATGTATATATATGCTAAAGCGGACCCCTCAGAATGACTTTATGGTACTAGAAAAAGGTTAGTTCTCCTAAATCTGAAGATCCTATAATTAAAGGACGTATTTTATCGGCAATTAATGAGCCATTCTTCTTCTTCCTCTACCTTCCATGTTCATCGTTGCAGGACCAGTTCGTTACCACAAGATTCTTCTGGAAGGGTGTTTCGTCCATTCTGCCATGACGACTATTACACACACACACACGCCGCACGGGATTAGCCGAGTGGTCGGGGCGCTGCAGTCATGGACTGTGCGGCTGGTCCCGGCGGAGGTTCGAGTCCTCCCTCAGGCATGGGTGTGTGTGTTTGTCCTTAGGATAATTTAGGTTAAGTAGTGTGTAAGCTTAGGGACTAATGACCTTAGCAGTTAAGTCCCATAAGATTTCACACACATTTTTTTTAACACACACACACAAACATACACACACACACACACACACACACACACTAGCAAGCTGGGTATTTTGTAAAGAACATACATGTAACTCCTAAACTTTTAAAACACTTATGTAATGCAGAGTATATGGACAGACTTAAGTACAATTGTAATCCTGTGCCTACGTCTGGCAAACTTCGATCATTCATTTCTAGCAACATGCTGGCACATCATGAATCATGCAACTGAGAGACGTTTCCTTCCAATGGTCGCAGAGGGTGGGTGAGCAGATTCCAACATTTTACTTCACAGTGTCTCGTAGAATCGCTGGATATCCGATTACCACCTTGGTCAACAGTCTACATCATACTTAATGAGTTGTGTAAATTAGATTCTTTAATTCTCTTCCTGCAGATATGCACACTCTCTGCAGTTAAATATTTTAATTGTTGCAAGGTTAGAGCCCTGCTGCGACTGTATGATCTCCCGGCATTACTGACTACGAGTGAATGTTGCTGTGGAACAAAACAAAAATATGCATTGACATATCACATAGGCGATACCAATGACCGTCACATAATATAACTTTAGCATCATAAAATCGTGGACTTTTCAAATACAACCACCAAATGGAACTCCCAGCCGGATATCATACCAACACTGATGCGTTTACTGTCTGTGTTATTTAAACTGTTGATAATGTTAAACAGTATAAATAAAATGTAATGTGGCTGCTTCACCTCCACTGCTGCTATGCACCTCTGAATTGCCCTTTGCCAGTTTGGTCATGACTGGGTGAACTATCCATGAATCACTGTTTGTATAAATTACTTGCAGCAGTGCATGTAACTTTCAAAAAATAAAATCAGAGTTTAAAGGTAGTGATCACTTGGGGTACGACTGTGCTTGTCTTTTACTTATGTGAGGGCAGTGATATTGTACTGGGGGTGAAGTCTGCTTGTGCGCCATTCAAGAGAACTGTGACTTCATGACTCTGGTATATTCAAGAAAACGACATAATGTAGAAGTTCCGAATATTCTTGAATATGTTATAATGATTCAGCTGATGATTTGTAGCTTCCAGGATGACGACGAGTGACTTACTAATGCCTATTCCACGTTCAAGTGACTGAAATGACGAAAGAATTATAAAGTACTGTTGGATATTAATAGGAAAGTTTCTGAAGGACATAACAGTTTAACACTTTGGAAGCTGCCTACTTGGAAGAATATCGGGCATGGGAAACCGGCCGTTTATGCTGTTATTTAAAGCATTATTGGCACATATGTAATTGATGTATCTTCAAGAGTAATATATACCAAAAAGGACCAAGTTGCAAGATTTATTTTTCAATTTTGAAATAATGATGACAGAAAGTATACTTAACATCCCAAGAAAAAAGTGCTACGTTAGATATGAGAAATCTTGCTCTTGACCTGCAAAAGTTCCTTATTCCATCAACAAACGTGACGTATAGAATTACAGCAAGCTTCGAAACCTAACATGTACACACACAAAATTATACGTCAATGCGATCATTTTGGCTCAGCCCATCGCAGTAGCAGCTGTTAGGTTTGCTAATGTTTCTTACTAAATAGTTGTAGAAATTGACAACAAAAGGCAGCACCAGTCAAGGTACAGGTAGAGAGAAGTCCCTACAACGTTCTCCTACAAAATGAGTCCAATAGTGATGGGCTAAACTGCGATTTTCCGATATCAGTGATTTCCGTGAATGCTACTTTTCAGCATCTGTTATTCTTAACTGTGATTTGTCATAGTTAAGGATACCATTGTACCCCTCCGCACTCTACCACTGCTATTTCTGCGATTTCTGTGACTCCTGCGATTGCTGCAAATTTATCACCGTATGAAATAGTTGCACTTGTTTACACAGAAAATTGCATCTCAACAAAACTGTCATTAGTAAGTATGTTTTACATTTATATTCAAGAAACAATTGTGAAAATATTAAAAGTGTAATCAATATGTAATTAGCCATACAATACCGTAATAGTTCGTGTTAAGAAAACGAATTCTCACGTATTGTTATGTTCACAGGTATCCGAACTACATTTGAGTCACTCAGTAAAGTGATAATTCAGAATATCATTGTCAACAGATCTGGAGCAATTGCCACTGCGTCTTTAGACTGTCTTCGTCAGATGAGAGGTTAGTTTCTAAGTGTTTCGATGAACTTAATTACTTAAATGAACAAATGTGAAACATCCCCCAATTGAGTGACTTTCATTACAGCAAATATTAGTAATACTACTCTGTCAATTACATTGCTTGTAATTAGTGACAGCAAAAATGTTTAATGATCCTTGTGGTTTTACAGACACAGTTCCGACTATGATTGCTGGTTGCTGTACGTATCTATCCACATGAATAGAGAGAGAATCGTGAAGATTCAAGAGAGCTCTTAGAGGATTTGCAGTTTAAAAGTGCCACAATTATGAAATAAGTGTCCAGAATGGGTGATTGAACTGTGTTTAATTGAAATTGTTATGCGATTTTAAAGGAATGATAAATGTTAAATACAGTGAGTGAATAATGAAAATATGAAAATCTCATTCTCCACATGTTAAGCCGTCCTATACCCGTAAATTTCTCGCCATTTAATTATTGGTAAACACTTGTCACTTGTTGGGGAGTGACATGCCGCCACCGCCGCCGCCCCCCCCCCCCCCCCCCCCGCCACCACCACCTTTGGTGTGGCACTGACCTGTAACATAGCCCGAGGTGTAGAGTATGCATTTTGAGGCTGTTGATATGAAAGTGGGAAGTACAGATCTTCCAGTTAAATCAGGAATAGTTTAAGTGCAGTTACTTGAAGGTAACCAAGGAAAAGCATACTTATGTAGGTGGTTGTAGTGTCAGCAAAAGGTTCTTGTGTGTGCAGTTGTCATGTAGAACGCCAGGTGTAAAATTTTTCCCCCGAGTCTTGAACTGTGTCGGAACAGAAGTGAGTCATTCACATGACTCAATACTATTGTTTTCATTTCATCACACTTATACAGATGTCTAAGTTCTGCTGTGATAACACTGCAAAGTCCTGTAGGCACGTGGAGTATTAACCACAACTGTCATATTGGAAGCAGAATCAAACACATTTTTTGGTAACTTGTCTCTAAATTATATTTTCAGGCAAAAAAGGCAATGTTACTTCTTATTGATATAATACATTCAGGGTCACATCTGTGTTTGGCCAACCATAACCGGTGCTGAATGTGAATGTCGTCATACGCGCGTTCGCGCGTATAGTCCCGTAGTTCGCGCGGACGCCGCAACAAGCCACCGCGCCACTTGCCGGCATCCTTCCCATTCACACTGATGCAAGTTGCAGCTCTGTAGCTGACGTGTACGCATCGCTGTGCTACTTTATAATGTTTACGATTATTGAATCGCCCGCCTCGTGTGAGATACGGTCAGTGATACTTTTTTTGACCGCGAGAAGCCTATCAGCTGCAGAAATTCATCATCAGTTAACAGAAGTTTATGGCTTGAATGCAATGAGTGAAGGTAAAGTGCATCAATGGGTTAGAGAGTTTAAAAATGGCCGTCAAAACGTCCGTGACCAAGAACGCTCAGGCCGGCCCTCTGTGATCACTGATGATTTGGTGGCTGCAATCGAAACAAAGATTCGTGAGGACAGAAGATTCACAATTTTCACTCTTTCTTTGGAATTTCCACAAGTTTCAAGATCGGTTTTGTACAAAATTGTGTCTGAAAACCTAAACCTTAAGAAACTTTTCTCGGTGGGTACCCAGACTCCTTACAGAGAACCACAAAGGGAAGAGATTTGCCATTTCATTGGACTTTTTGATTCGTTACGAGGAAGAAGGAGATGACATGTTGAGTCAAATTGTCACTGGAGATGAAACGTGGGTATCCCATATCACTCCCGAAAGCAAGTGACAATCGATGGAATGGCGACACACAAACTCACCCGTCAAGGTCAAAGCCAAACAGACGCTGTCAAAGCGCAAGATTATGGCAACTGTGTTCTGGGACCAGTGCGGTGTTTTGCTAGTGGACTTTATGCCACGAGGAATGACAATCAACTCAGATGCCTACTGTGCAACTCTAAAGAAGCTCCGCAGAGCAATTCAAAACAAATGGTGTGGCATGCTGACAAAAGGAGTTTTGCTCCTGCACGATAACGCTAGGCCTCACACCTCTCAAAAGACTCGGGATTTGATTGATTCTTTTGGCTGGGAAGTTTTGGACCATGCACCATACAGCCCCGACCTTGCTCCTAGTGATTTTCACCTTTTCCGGTACCTGAAACACCATCTTGGCGGACAGCGCTTCAGTGATGACAATGAAGTGAAAGCGGCCGTGAACTCTTGGCTGTCGGAGCAGGCGGCCGAATTCTTTGAAGAGGGAATTAAAAACTTAGTTGTACAGTATGACAAGTGCTTAAATAAACAAGGCAACTATGTAGAAAAATAGGTAAAAGTGTGTAGAATCAGAAAATAAAAGTTTTTTTGCAAAAGTATTTGTATCTTTTTTTAAAAAATAAAAACGGCCCTTACTTAAAAAACAACCCTCGTATAATATGCACAGACAGTACATTGATCTTGTGAAGCACAAGGTTCTTATAACGAAGTACGAACGTCGGGCAACAGATGGCACAAGGACAAGAATGGTAACTTCTTGCGACTTCTAGTTGCGGTTTGTCAAAGAAATTGCATTTGGAATCGATAGGTGTATCGCAGAGAAAGAGCGTAGTACAAACTTTGGCCAACAGATAGCACTTTTAACTGTGCTTTTTAGTTGCTACCATGGAAGTAAAAAAAAGAGGAGTTGTCATGACGTCACAAACTTGAAGCCGACCCAACTGAAGGTCCGCCATGTTAGCTACCCCCAAACATTAGCTTCTGGTCGTTTGATTCCGTGTAGTCGTGAAGTGTTTTGATAAAAAGAATGCCGGCTTGCGTCGCTTACGGGTGTACTAATCATTCTGATTGTAGTCTAAAGTGTAAACAAAACACATTTCATTCGTAATTGGACTTATTTAAGTGCTATTTTGTTATATATACTAGAATTCTGATGCACTATAAAGTTTTATTGTGTGGTTTTATTTCTGTGATTTGACTTTAGATTTCCTATCAATCCAACGTGAAGAGCTCTCTGGGTGAACGCCTGTTACAGTGATTGAATTATAAGTACTTAAAGCTTTCAATATTTGTTAAAGCACAGTTCCCTATCTAAGTCCAGACTATTTAGATTATTACATTAATCACTGTGCTGTTGTGTTACCCTGTAAATTGCTGTTATCTGCCACACTGAATGTCAATTGGTAGGTACAATTTAAAAACAAAGCACATGTGTAAACTACAATGGACCTGACAAGCTTAAATTCAGTTCTTTTCCTTCGTAATTTCACTAATCTTTCACTTTGTTGACATGACAGCTAGCTTGTTTATATCAACCCTGCATATATCTACGGGACACCAAAGGAAATAAGGTAAGTTTCGTGCACACTTGAACATTTAAAATTTGCATTGGACTTGAAAAAGCAACGAATACAAATAGGTGCCTCTAAACTATCAATCACTGATTTTGGAGTTCTGGCTTTATCAATTACCGACACAAACACAATGAAAGTGAATAGAAATGGATTGCAAAGCACGCTTTTAATAGCACATACTTCTCTTCTACGTTATTCGAAGTGTATAAACAAAAAGGAATTAAAGTACTGAGGCCAGAAGCGTCAAATTTTCGTGTCGTATTACTGTATCGAATACGCATTTAAGACCAGAAAAACGTTTGAAGTAGCGTTCCTTAGACTGTGTTCTTCACTAAAACAGTATAACATTTACTATATAAAACAAATATCGTGTTCACACGACAGAAATAACGAACAAGAAGCAATTGTAAACACGCGTCTGCTAATGTTTTGGGGGATCCAAGATGGCGGGAGACCACGCCCACAGGCTTCAAAACAACGTACAGCGTATGTCTTTAGCGCCATCTCCCCTTATTCTACCTCCATGGTTGCTACTTCGACTTTTAGTCGCGATTTGTCGCAGAAAGCAGTACGAAATTGGGTCAACAGATGGCTCACGGCGTTGAATGTGAAATGCTACTTGGGACTGTTAATTGTGGCTGAAACCGCAGTTAGATTCTGTAAAGTTGTTATTACGATATCTGTGACTTCTCAATCACTATGATTTCTAACAGATATGCGATATCCTGCCCACCACTAGAGTCCAATTTTCGAGCGATAGGTGACTCGCGCGTCGCTAATATCGTGACCCGATCTATTCTCGGACACAGTCTTTTTAGCACAAAATTGTGGCCCGAGCTATGCTACGGCGTGGTACCATGTTAAATGCTATAGACTGATAACTGTTTCCTACACAGCTTATACATCTGCTTTGTGACATTTCATATAGATTTAAGTTACTGCCTCAAGTGTTTAAAAATAATGTGCCTCTGCCTACGTATGGGCCTATCTATAAACATTATGTCTTAATGGTCGATGCCAGATGGCCCTCCTCCTATTAAACTGCACTGTGGTGATTGTAAAATGGAAAATAATAAATGATTTTCTCCTACTCAACGTACTTTTGTAAAAAATTAATAGCAGGGTGTAGACACAGCAGTTAGGCAAGTACGTGAGCCACAACTGTTATTTAAATGAGAATCAGTTGGGTCTTGCTCCATTCATTACTGATATATGAGCTATCTGACAGGCGAGTGACAGTCGTTTATCGGGCACCTAATAAGCTGCTAGCCTGTCAATAGGCAGTCAGCATAATTGTATAAAACAATCACTCAGTAATGTTTGACTCAGTGACAGCAGCAGAGAGCAGTAGGCAGTGCGTCTTTTGAGATAGTGCCGTAGGTAACACAAGGTCTGCCCAGTAGGGGGCAGCAGTGGAGGTGGTAGGTTTGGTGCGGATCCAGGTATGAGGCTGCACGTGCGCCTGTGTGTGTGTGTGTGTGTGTGTGTGTGTGTGTGTGTGTGTGTGTGTGTGTATTTATATATATTAATAGGTGCTCGGACTGGACATCAGTTGGTGGGTATCCATGAATGAAACAATTCTTTGGGAAACTTCCTGGCAGATTAAAACTGTGTGCCAGACTGACTCTCAAGCTCGGGACCTTTGCCTTTCATGGGCAAGTAAGTGCTCTATCATCAAAGGTCCCAAGTTCAAGTCTTGGTCGGCACATAGTTTCAATCTGCCAGGAAGTTTCATGTCAGTACACACCCTGCTGCAGAGTGAAAATTTCATTTTGGAAACATCCCCCAGGCTGTGGCTAAGCCATGTCTCTGCAATATCCTTTCTTCCAGGGGTGCTAGCTCTGCAAGGTCTGCAGTAGAGTTTCTGTGAAGTTCGAAAGGAAGGGGACGAGGTACTGGCGGAATTCAAGCCGTGAAGACAGGTTGTGAGTCGTGCTTGGGTAGCTCTGATTGTATAGCACTTGCCCGCAAAAGGCATAGGTCCTGAATTTGAGTCTCAGTCTGGCACACAGTTTTAATCTGACAGGAAGTTTCATATCAGTGCACACGCTGCTGCAGGGTGAAAATATCATTCTGCAAACATCCCCCAGGCTGTGGCTAAGCCATGTCTCTGTAATATCCTTTCTTCCAGGAGTGCTAGTTCTACACGGTCTGCAGGAGAGCTTCTGCTAAGTTTGGAAGGTAAGAGACAAAGTACTGGTTGAATTAAAGCTGTGAGGAGAGGTTGTGAGTTGTGCTTGGGTAGCCCTGACACTAGAGCACTTGTCTGTGAAAGGCAAAGGTCCCAAGTTCGAGTCTCAGACTGGCACACAGTTTTAATCTGACAGGAAGTTTCATATCAGTGCACACGCTGCTGCAGAGTGAAAATTTCATGCTGGAAATTCTTTAGGAAAGCATACAGTGCTTTGCAAATTTTTTATACATGTTTCATTGCAGTGTGGCAGCACAAAATTTTGAAAACAGTTTCCTTCTTTAGGCCTTAAACCCAGCCTTTACGGCATTCAAGCCAGTAGGCGACATCACCCACATACGAATTCCCTCTGTGAACTCACCCTCTGCATTCTTTTCAGGTTTCTACAGTTAAACATTTTGCCACAAGGGGTGTACAGAAATCTGAACACTGCTTGACTCAATTCACTGTAAAAGTATTTTTGCTCATATATTCTACAAACTCAAAGTAAGCAGCTCTTACATATGGCTGCCGATGGCACAACTGTTCCGTCGTGATTGAGACTACACAGCACATATCATCCAATACCCCAACACTTGAATGCTTAAGTATATATTTGGTTCCCATGAACTTAATTCTAACAAGGCCTCACTATACATATCAACTATGATGACTTTATGGCCTAACATTTGAATGTCAATCGATGCACATAAAGGATCATACTCGTCTATCATATTACTCTATATATAAAATATTATACTACTGATATATTACCACTCGTACCATGAATATTGAACTATGAATGAACATGTTGTGCATTTTCAACTTCTATAAGCATGACAAAGTCATTATCCGATTCCAGATCCACCTTTACTCATTTAGTCCACGTGCAGTAACATTATAAGTGTTGGTGAACAGTAGTATTCTTGATGGGTGACTTGCCTCCGGTTCTGCGAGCTGTGGCACCTCCAATGGTGACATCTGCTGCTGCAGCTGTTGTGGTAGTGGTAAAATATAGCTGAACCACAAAAGATGTGATAAATCAGGAAGCCCAACTGGTGGCTGCAGCTGCTGCGGCAGTGCTGCCAGTAGTATGTGGGTGTTTTCATTCAACCGTTACGCTACCACCAGTTCAGGCACACATTGTGCTGCTGGAACAGCAACAGACCGTAAGTGTAATTGAATATATACGTATTTGTTAATAACAATATTAACAATTATAATAATTATATTAATATTGTTAGATACTTACGTTCAGAGCTGACAGTCTTATTTATCTTGCACCTAGGGGCACTAGCTAATCCCTACTGGTGCTGCTGGTAGTTAATCATCTGATCAGTATGATGTTCAGACCTCAGATGAGGGGGGCCTCGGACAGCTGGACTCATGATTTAATAAAAGGAGGGGAGAGTTTGATTCATTTGGTCCAGAAGTTTTGCGTTATTTCATTGTGCTCCCGTTTGCTGAGAGAGATAGGATGGGGTTTCCTGCCGGTTTTATTGCACATGAACACTATAAATAACTTGCACAAGTGCCTACGGTGTGTGGAGGTTTCCCCTGCATAACTTTGAACAATTCCCGCCGGTCCCCAGGAGGGTCGTTGGGGAACAGCTTGAATACAAGGAGCTCAAGTGGTTAACATGACACTGGAGGTGCAACCTATCACCAGATGCGATAAGATCGTTATTTCAGGCCAAAATATCTTTGATAACCAACTGGTGTTGGATGCACATAGAGGAATAGAAGAGCAACAAGAGGGTGAAGATGGATACATGAACACTGATTTTATCAAGTGTCACAGTGCTAGAGAATTACATATGACCTAACATGTCGAGATCATCCTTATATGTTTATAAAGCTACATATACACATAATGAAAACACCATCACATTGGAGACAAGGAGCTTGAGCAGACACCTGTTTCAGTGGCACTAATATTCCTGAAAACATCGAACCTCAAAAGAATCTGCTGAAACAGAAGAGATCATTTGCTGAAATATTACATGATTAACACAAATAGACCAGACAACACTCAAAAAGGACATGAAGTCGAAACAGTAGGAAAAACATTAACAGTGGGAGATCGTTGCTAAATGGTGAACACAGTGAAGGCCATGGCGTTGACATTCAGCATAAGTAGCTGAACATATTACCTCTACAGTACATATATACTATGTGTTGTGCCTCGCTGATCTTTCAAATTGCCACCGCGCAGTTATGCGCGTCCTCTACATGCGGCGTTGTCTGCCAGCCATGCAGCAGCAGCGCCACCTCAGCGGCCATCCAGCCAGCGGCCGTTAGACTTAGAGACCCAGTTATTATTTGACTGTTAAAGTGTACACACGTCTTACTCTGTTTACTTGATCTGTGACTTTCATGTATTGCGTCTTCCTTGAAATATATTTGTTCAACTTGAAGTTATAACAATTGGCGACGAGATAGTGATTTTTCTTTTCCATCGTTGACCCACATGTTTCCATGGCTACTTTAGAGCAACTATTGCAAGGTCTCATAGAACAGCAAACGCTTCTCACAAATGCAATTCGTGATTTCGTCGCGGCATCAAATGCATCGTCTCTACCTACTTTTCCCCCTTACGACGAGAAGGCGGAAGACTGGTCTTATTACGTAAAACGTCTTCGACAGCATTTCTTGGCATTTCATGTCGCGGACGAACAAACATGTAAGTCTCTGTTGCTTTCATGGATTTCAACTCAAATGTTGTCGCAGTTGGCTCCTTTGAAAGATCCTGCATCTTTGTCCTTTGCTGAAATGT
This sequence comes from Schistocerca cancellata, assembly GCF_023864275.1. Classification (NCBI taxonomy): domain Eukaryota; kingdom Metazoa; phylum Arthropoda; class Insecta; order Orthoptera; family Acrididae; genus Schistocerca; species Schistocerca cancellata. Next base: position 602,207,005 of record NC_064626.1, read on the forward strand.
GCTCACTTCTGTCTGTCTATTTTCAAAAGCAAACGCATGTGGTAGCCTCTCGTGTTGCCTTTTATCGTTGTCAAAAACAACCGAATCAATCCTATCGTGCTTGGCTGCTGAACTTCACGGCCTCAGTAGAAAGTGTCAATTTGTTACTGAAGTTCACAAAGAATCCTACGCCGATTCCATGGTACGGGATGCTATTATCCGATCGGCGCACCGACAAAGAAGTTAGGCAACGTGCCCTTCAGTTGGCAAATCTGACTATAGATGAAGTCATATCCATCGCTCAGCCTTTTGAAATTTCTCGCGCCGCTGGAGCACAAATAGAGGCATGGGGCGACATCGGGGAAATACATCCTCTGTGCGATGTTGACGAAACGTATGGCGCGTCCCCGCCGGCCGACGTGGCCGCAGTACGCTCCCAAAGCCCGGTCCACACGCAACGATCTGTCTGCGCAGACATCGGCGCAGATGTCTGTACATGCAAAAGATCGCTGCAAATGTGGTGTGTTCACACGACACAAACCCCAATCTACTACTCGCCCGCCATCTGTCGGTGTAGAAAAGAAATATCAGTGGCAAGCGACTACGCTCCACGTAAACGTCAAAAACTTAATTCAGTTATTTTGAAACATAGAAATGGAGGAAGTTCTGTTGTGATCTGTGTTCGCAGCTTGTGTTGCAAAAAACATTCAGACCAACGGCAGGAAACAGAGAATTCGGTCAAAATGGTGAAGGCAGTGGCTGCTAAAGCGAAAGCAGTTTCTCATGTACATTTACTGCGAGAGTTGCAGGGCGAACCTGTTTTGTTTTACATTACCTCGTGTTCCATTTCCTCGCACATTGACATTCCAATTTCATCTTCAGTTGTACTCCTGCTTGGTCTTGGCGTTTGTTGATCAGTAAGAAAGCCAAGCAGATCAAAATACCATAACGTTGGCTGGTATACTTGATCTACTCTTAAACCAGATCTTCTAGATTTCTGAACTTTGGATAACTCTTTTCGGTAAACAGTTCGCTGACAGACTTAATTTACTTGACTTGCCTTCATGAACTCATTCTTCAGGACAGCGTAAATAGCTTCACGTGTGGTATTATTTTACTCAACGCTTGTTTCGACATTGAAGTTGAAAATTCCAAATCCTTGTAGCTCCTTCCTGTTGCTAGGAATCTTGATGTTACGCCAGCCGTTTATGAGGAGAAATTGCCCTTCTCATACAAGTATTTTTTTCTCATAATATGAGGGGTTACAAGCTTTAAGAGATAATTATAAGTTTCGACATCCATCTGCAAATAATTTCGCCAGTTTGCAACGAATTTTTTTTTATTACCGTTTCTCTGTTTGCTGAGGCGTCAACTGCCCGCAATTTTTCAATTAGAGCATTGTATGCTGCTGTCTTTTTGTCTTGGGCACTATATTCTTTGCTTTTAATCTTCCACAAACATGGGTAGTTTCTACACTCCTGGAAATTGAAATAAGAACACCGTGAATTCATTGTCCCAGGAAGGGGAAACTTTATTGACACATTCCTGGGGTCAGATACATCACATGATCACACTGACAGAACCACAGGCACATAGACACAGGCAACAGAGCATGCACAATGTCGGCACTAGTACAGTGTATATCCACCTTTCGCAGCAATGCAGGCTGCTATTCTCCCATGGAGACGATCGTAGAGATGCTGGATGTAGTCCTGTGGAACGGCTTGCCATGCCATTTCCACCTGGCGCCTCAGTTGGACCAGCGTTCGTCCTGGACGTGCAGACCGCGTGAGACGACGCTTCATCCAGTCCCAAACATGCTCAATGGGGGACAGATCCGGAGATCTTGCTGGCCAGGGTAGTTGATTTACACCTTCTAGAGCACGTTGGGTGGCACGGGATACATGCGGACGTGCATTGTCCTGTTGGAACAGCAAGTTCCCTTGCCGGTCTAGGAATGGTAGAACGATTGGTTCGATGACGGTTTGGATGTACCGTGCACTATTCAGTGTCCCCTCGACCATCACCAGTGGTGTACGGCCAGTGTAGGAGATCGCTCCCCACACCATGATGCCGGGTGTTGGCCCTGTGTGCCTCGGTCGTATGCAGTCCTGATTGTGGCGCTCACCTGCACGGCGCCAAACACGCATACGACCATCATTGGCACCAAGGCAGAAGCGACTCTCATCGCTGAAGACGACACGTCTCCATTCGTCCCTCAATTCACGCCTGTCGCGACACCACTGGAGGCGGGCTGCACGATGTTGGGGCGTGAGCGGAAGACAGCCTAACGGTGTGCGGGACCGTAGCCCAGCTTCATGGAGATGGTTGCAAATGGTCCTCGCCGATACCCCAGGAGCAACAGTGTCCCTAATTTGCTGGGAAGTGGCGGTGCGGTCCCCTACGGCACTGCGTAGGATCCTACGGTCTTGGCGTGCATCCGTGCGTCGCTGCGGTCCGGTCCCAGGTCGACGGGCACGTGCACCTTCCGCCGACCACTGGCGACAACATCGATGTACTGTGGAGACCTCACGCCCCACGTGTTGAGCAATTCGGCGGTACGTCCACCCGGCCTCCCGCATGCCCACTATATGCCCTCGCTCAAAGTCCGTCAACTGCACATACGGTTCATGTCCACGCTGTCGCGGCATGCTACCAGTGTTAAAGACTGCGATGGAGCTCCGTATGCCACGGCAAACTGGCTGACACTGACGGCGGCGGTGCACAAATGCTGCGCAGCTAGCGCCATTCGACGGCCAACACCGCGGTTCCTGGTGTGTCCGCTGTGCCGTGCGTGTGATCATTGCTTGTACAGCCCTCTTGCAGTGTCCGGAGCAAGTATGGTGGGTCTGACACACCGGTGTCAATGTGTTCTTTGTTCCATTTCCAGGAGTGTATATATTTCAATGAATTCACTTACAAACTCTTTAGAACACTGATGAGTATCAGTCATTTTAGTGCCCTATGCGCAGAAATACAAACACTAGACTGAGCAAACAGCTGTTTCGTGTCAGATTTGCGGCGATCTCCTGTCCACACGTTCCAACTTGTCTGCGCAGATGTGATTTGAACCCACAGATTTGAGAGGTTTCGCTCAAACCTCCAACTCCAACTTCCAGGTTTGCACACACCTCAGGTTGGTGCAAATCTTCTGTCCACACGCAACGATCTGTCTGCGCAGATGTGATGTGCGCAGACATTTGCGCAGACAGATCGTTGCGTGTGGACGGGCCTCAAGCGACGCTCTAGCGACAGCGAAACACGGGAAGTGACGTAGTTCACAGAAGTTACCACGTCCATTTGAAGGTGCTGCGAGTATTATCTTTGAAGACGAAATTTTTGGCGGGCAGAAAGATCTGTTTCTGTTATTGTTTTCGTCGAGGTGGTGGATGCCTTGTGGAACTTTTGTAGTAACTCAGTAATAGGTTTTGTAGTTCTGTGATTTCTAAGAGACGAAAAGCGGAACTCAAAATTGTTGGAGAGAAAACAGAAAACGTAACATACATTCGCATTCTGGGAGACAAACAAGCTGATCGGTTAAAATGATTGTGGTTAGGATATCATATTTTCTCATAGAATATAAATGTATAGCATTTCTTTAATACTGTGACGTATGTAGTCAAGCTGCACATGTAGTGTTGTACTCATGAATGTTATAACCGGCAGATTTACTTTCATAGCTGTGTTGTATGTAACAGTCGTTTAAACATGTTGAGATATTAATTAATGGAGTTGTTGGACTTTATTGATAGTCACTGATCTATATAGCGATGAAAGTGGCAAAAAACACGAAGAGAAATGCAGCAAAACTGGAGATACTGTGGGAAATTCGCATTTGCAAAATAAGATTCTGAAATAGCAGGTAAGGGTTCAAATGAATGTCTCACTTGACATTCAGAAAATTCGTAAAACAAATAAGTGTCTAGTAAATTCACTCTTCATTATTAATCATAAGGACAATTACGGAGTAAATGGTTTAGGATGTAAGTATTAGAATTTCAATGTTAGAATGGACAATTTTTAGATGTTAGGTGCGCTGCTTAGGAAGAAAATGCTGTAGGACAGATTGAATAAAGGTATTCTGTTGGTGGACGAGTACAGTGAGAAAGATATCCTAAGTGCAAAGCAGGCAATACGGACCTTTTTGGGTTCCAAAAAGATTCAAACTGAACAAATGTTCAGACAGTAATTGAGTTTCATTCTTGATAATTTAATCCTGTTTTCTTGTCAATTGGCAGTCATTGGCTCATCACTATTTCCTACACGAGACTAAGGCGAGGTTATTAGCACAAGGTCATGTGCTGATGCTACACCCATCTACTTTGACCTGTAATGTCATGGTGGCCCTTGATGTTTTTGAGTCTTTGTGTATGTAGATTGTGTGTTGTAGTATTTGGTGGCTCTCTGTTGTGCTGTATGTTTGTTAGTGAGTAGTTTGACATCAACTTAATGTTTTATGTTGGCATTGAAAGAATTTGTTCTGGCTTTCTGGTGAGATACTTTGAATTTGCATATTTTCGCTGATGGATTGATTTTTATGTTTGGAAATATTAGTGCCATGTGTTTCTTGTGGTCAGAGTTTTAATTTTTTTCTTTTTTCGTCAGTTGTGAGGAAGATACAGACATTTATGAGTAGCTCATTGCTTGTTGCAATGCATGAAGTTGTTTGTGTATGTTGAAATTGGTGATGGTGTAAGTTTTCATGAATTTTCGGGATTTCCTTGTTACTGTGTGGTAATTTTTGGAATGTTATTGGTAGGTATCATGGGTACTGATGTACAATCGTTGTTTAGGATACATTTCTGATATTAGTCATGTGAACATGGTTTGGTTTGTTGTACTTTGTTTTAGATAGAATAAGTGAAAGTGTTGTAGCTAGGGCTTTGCTTGAGATTTGTGGGTGAAGTGAAATTTGCAACACCATGTTTTAGAGTGGTTGGTTCGTGGTATCGAGAGCTTTGTTGGAGCTTTGTAGCTGAAGTGAAAATTGTGTTGAGTTTTTGAGTTCTGTATGGGTTACTGGTATTGTGGTCTTCATTTGAGATGTATAGGTCACGAGAAATTTACGACACCAATAGTTTTCATTTTCGTAATTTTTTTGTTAAATTTTGAGTATATCGTGTACTTGATTTTTTGGGTGAATACTTGTTTTTCAGTGATGTCATTGTCACTGAGTGGAATAAATTACTATTTTTTAAAAATTGTGATTGTTTATTTATGTCATGCCACATTTGTAAAAGTATATATTGTGAAGGTGCTGTGAGACTGCTTAATGCCTCGAAGATGCACCCACAAAATGACAGTTGTTAAACACTAGCATCTATCTCCAGCTTCTCACTTACAATTTGATGCAATATGTGATTAGATTAGCTGGTTATGTGCTTCAGCATGTGACAACTTAATATTTGTGCATATGTAGAAGATTTTACTCATGGGTACTTCATTGGATGTTCATTTGTATCTCATTGGTAACAGAGTGGTGTACTCTACATACAAAATTCATGTTACTAATCAGTACATACTTAATACATTTCTAATTTGACATGTAATGATATTCTACTTATGTTTGATCTTTTCTATACTGCCAGGTTCTATCAAAAAGTATCTCATAATTCATTCAGTATACCTTTGATTTATTTTCAGAAACACATCACAAATCCAGTACCACACCAGAACTACAGGAATGTAGAACCAAATGTTCTCTGCCACCACCATATATATTTTTAGATGGTTAGTAAGGATAGGCCATGGCATATACTGGAGATCATTGTTTTATATTTTATCATCTGAGCCAAATTAATGTGTCTGTTAATATGTTAATGTTATGGCACTGTCAATAGTAGTATCACAGATACACTTTAAGAAAATGAAACATGTTACATTCTACTGTGAAAACCCACTGTTATAAAATGTTTATTGAAGTGAATGACACTTGTATCTTTTGTGTTGGAGTTACTGTTGCAATGAATGTGATTTTTTTAGTATGACATGTTAAACACAACTGCAGTAAAATAAATTTGTTTATTGCAAAAGGAGTTATGTCTTTTACATATATTGTATTGTCACATTTTATATGTGTGTCGTTCACAATCCCTGCTCCCATCCCCACACAGAGAAAGTAATTACAGAATCATTGCATAATGTCATACCATGTGTGTGTATGTCTTGGAAGAGGGTGCGGGAGGGGAGTGCACACACTTTTAAGAAGAGTTTATTGGTCTATCCACTAATGATTACAAGTCCAAGGGTAATATTTTTTGACTGAGTTGCTTACATTTCTTCAAAAGCAAAGCTGTGAAAAATATGAAATTAAAATATTTTGTGATTGGCTCTGCATGGAATGTTGCATGTTTTGTTATAATATATTCAATTACTCAACATTTATTCACTTACTGTGAACTGTTAGACATCAGCAGTTTTAGGTACAAATGTAATACCTATTGGTGACATGACTATTTCTGCCGGACTGTGACTTGCACCTACATTTCTCTCTTGTTGTGACAAAATATTCCATAAGTTCTTGGTTTGCAGTCAGATGTTACTGAACCAGTCTTTTGACTGCATAACTTCCAGCAATGGGGTCGACCGAAGCGTCCGATCTCACCCATCGACTTTGACCCGTGACGTAAGGCTGTTGTGTGTGACATCACGACAGTGCGGAACTTAGTTTGTGAGAGTGGCGTGTTTGTAGGTGTTGTTTTGATGCAATCGGTGGTGCTCTCTGGTGGTATGTTAGGTGATGTTTTCGGTTTAGTTTGCGAGTGTGGAGTTGTGTGTGAATTTTGGTAAATTGCTTTTTTTATGTCTTTGGTAGGTATGGATATGACTGACAGGGTCATCAGTTTTCGGTTGTCAGCTATGATGGGGGACAGTGCTTTGTCTCTAATAAAATTTCTTCAACTATTCGGATTTTTGGATGAAGTCGTAAAGCGTTCAGTATGTCGTGAAGGAATTAGGCTTGCTTAAAGTTCCAGCATCTCGGACCATGGATGGCTGTATGTGGAGATGTCGTAAGTATAACAGATCAAGGGAAGTGTTCGATCCCAATGTGTGGCAGTGAATGTTGGTATTGGAATCAGGAGATGTTTTTGAGCTGTATAGGTCAAGGGAACTGTTAGGTCCTAATTTATGGGATCGGGAGCTGCTGTTGAGCTATATAGGTCAAGGGTAGTGTCCGATTCCAGATGATATTGTGTTTAGTGGTATTTGGGGAGTTTTGTGAATTCGTTTTTTTTTTCGTTGTTTTGCGTGGTTTTGTATGGGGTGGGTGTCTAAATTTGTTTATATTTAGCTTGTCCCAACCCCAAAAACCCCCTATTTCCCGTGCTTGTCCTGTTAGTGTCGTTAGGCTTTTTGTGGAACGTGTGTGTGTTTGTTTTTCGATGTATTCTCGTCCTAATAATGTGTACGTAACAACTTATGTGCGCCATATTGGAATCGTGGTTTATGGTCGTTTCCGCCATATTTGTGACATAATGGGTCAAAGCAGACGGCCGGGATCGGACGCTTCCGTATTTCCCAGCAATGTGAATGGGATGAAGAAGTACTGAATATTCATCTGTCCTAGAAACCTCAGCAAAGTTCCACTGTATCTATGTTTAGAATAAGGTATAATGAGCCAATTGTAACTCACTCAGCCAATGATACACAGCTTCTTATTGTGTGTGTTTCAGTAGTGTACACCATGTTGATGGCATTACTGGTGAAACAGGCAGGTGGAGCCATGACTTTACACCTATCTATCTTTTATAATTGAGAAGTAGATTGCTTTATATAAATTGATTTTGTTCTTCGGATATAGATTGTGTGTGTTTTGATTAGTTAAAAATAATGTTGTGGTCCAAGGACCATTGGTCTGTTTCTATCAAAATGGTGTAGATTACTTTGAATTTACACTCTGTGTCTATGTTTATGGCTACATACTGGCTATTTACAGATTACCAGCTAGCTTATTGGCTGAAAAGTAATGATAATGAACATACTGGTCTTTGTCACTGCTCATCTATTTTTAAATAGGACAAGCAATCACTGTAGTCTTTTTATACCACAAGGTTTTTGTTAAATATCCATCTTTAGAGCACAAGTTGCCAGGAGAAGCAATTTCAGTTCAGATTTAAATTTGTTTCAAGGTTTACAGCAGCCAGTTGCCTGTGGTTTTATTCTTCAGTTTCTATTTACCAAGGCTTGTTTTAAATTAACAAGTGATTTATCATTAGATGGTACATATTTATTGCATATTTGCAGCATTCTTGTGGCTCATGTAGTTATGGCAAGAGAATGAAACCTATATGCACCGAATGTGGTTAGAAGTATGTGCAATTCACAGCTGCACAACTCCAACAAAGCTGCAAACATGCAATAAATATGTACCATCTGATGATAGTGATTCAAAACTGGTCTTGGTAAATAAAGATCGAAAAATAATACAAAGTAATTTCTGGAAAGTTTTAATTTTTTAACTTTTTTTTTTTTTTAGCACCTCTCAGATTATATTAGTGGGACAGTAATAAAAAAACTTTTGTGGCTATTGTTGAATGCTTTTGTGAACCTTTGGCAGACTTAGTGATAAACAATTATTATGTTTTCTTCTCAATTTTGATTCAAATAACCTCTTGGTTGACAGACAGCTATGGTGGCACAGGGTTGTTCGTTATATACATCATTTCACATACTTAGGATGAACAAGAGCTGCACATGCAATGAAAATAGAGCAAAACATACATTCAGATTACTTTTATTGTTGTCATTGTCAGCAGCAGTGGGAAGTACATCAGTGTGGATGGTGGATAGGGGAACAATTGACTCTCGCCTTCTTGTGCATCGTACTGCAGCTGAGAAAGCTGTGTGGTGCCTAAAAAATCAGTCATTATAGCGGGCACATAGGTGTCAAGAAAGAACAGCAGTTGGCTGACTCTTAGTGACTGCCACAATCACAGAGTTATTTTAATCAAGGTGTAGTGTGGTTGAGAAAAAATCAGTTCAAGCTGAAATTTGATCTGCACTATCAAACAAGACAGAAATATAACTTGTGTAATTTTTGCATCCTTAACAAGGATTTAACAAAGTTATGTACTATGGTATGAAGATATCTGAGAAGCTACCATCTAGTGTACAAGTAATTAGTTATCTCAGCAAATTCAAAGGAAAATTTAAAACATATCTCATTAGTGACTCCTGCCACTGATTATCTTAAGATTTGATTCCTTCTTTAGATGGATGGCAGGTAGTGTGTTGTAAACTGGCCTATGTAATTACATATTTAGGTTACTGTTTTCTTTGAAAAAATACTTGATTAATGAAGTCAATATTAAGTTTCTTAGAAGACATCCTGCAGCTACCTAATATAACTGAAGTAGCAGGAGCTTTCTTTCTAATTCACTAGGACACATTTAACTGGCATAAACAGAACTGGCATTAAGCAGTATTGTGATAGTTTCTTGTTAATATAGTGTACAGCTTAAGCAATGTTTGGTTCTCTTTTGTTAATGTTTACCTTCACTTGCTAGGTTCACCTTCTTGGTGGTAGAGTAGAAGAAATTTCTATTCTTGTTCACCTTTTTGGTGGGATGTACAGAATATGATGAATGAGTAGAATAAATTTCTGTTCTTTTGATATTGTGATGGTTTATTTTCGTCAAGCCATGTTAGTAAATGTATATAATGTGAAGGTGCTATTAGAATGCTTAATGCCTTGAACACGCACCTACATAATGACTGTTGGTAAATCCGTAGCATCACTATCTTCAGCTACCCAGTTGCAATGTTAATGCAATACATAATCAGAGTAGCTGATTATATGTTCCACCATTTAACAACTTAATATGTGCTCAAATGTAGGAGTTTTTACTCCTTGGTTCTTCATTTGAGATTGATTTGCACCTCACTGGTGCCAGAGTGGTGCACTCTACATACAAAATTCATGTTACTGATCAGTACATACTTGATTCTTTTCTAATTTGGCATGTAGTGATGTTTTTCTAATTTGACATCTAGTGATGTTATTCTACTTACGTTTATTCTTTCCATTACTGCCAGGTTCTAACAAAAAATATTCAATAATTCATTCAATATCTTTGATTTATTTTCAGAAGCACATTGCAAATCCAGTACCACAACAGAGTGACTACAGGATTGCACAACCAAATGTTTTCTGCCACCACCCTACATTTTCTGGAATGGTTACTAAGGATAGGCAACAGCCAGTACCCAAGATCATTATTTTTATTTTATCGTCTGTTCCAAATTAATGTGTCTGGTAATATATTAATGTTATGTCACTGTTCGTAGTAGTATCATAGATACACTTTAAGAAAATGAAATGGTTTACATTCCACTGTGAAAACCCACTTTCATAAAATGTTTATTGATGTGGATGACACTTGTATCTCTTGTGTTAGAGTTAGTGTTGCAATGAATGTGATTTTTTAGTAGGATATGTTAAAAACAACTGCAGTAAAATAAATTTGTTTATTGCAAAAGGAGTTATGTCTTTTACATATGTTGTCCCATTCTATATGTGTGTTGAAAAGTTATGAAATTAAAATACTTTCTGATTGGTTCTGCATGGAATGTTGAATGTTTTGTTATAATATATTCAATTATTCAAAATTTATTCGCTTACTGTGAACTCTTAGACATCAGCTGTATTAGGTATATTAGTGACATATGAAAATTTCTGCTGGACTGCAACTTGAGCCTCGTCAAAGATTCACTGGTTATATGTTTAGAATAAGGTATAGTGAGACAGTTGTAACACATTTGGCCAGTGATACATAGCTTTTTATTTGGCATGTGATCAGTTCTTTTTCTTTGATTATTTCCACACATTACCTCTCCTCTGCTTGAAACTTCAGATTGATCAGTCTGTGAGAGTACATAATGGGCTATGAAAGTGAACACTTGTTTACTACAGTTTATTCTAGATATGTTTAGTTTGGTTTGACCTTTTGGATGTGACATGATCTTGAAGAAATAAAACATGTAGAAGTAGTAACAATTATGACCAGTGCCTGATTTATAAAAAAGAAGAGGTACCAGTACTGTGACTTACCATAGGTATCGGTATGGCGTACCATCACAAATCAAGCACTGGTTATAACAAAAGCAGTTGTTGGTTTAAAATAGTGATGCCAGTAACTGTACCTGGATTGCTTTGGCTTCTCACAGCAATGGAAAAGGAAGATTTATGTTTGACAGTATTATGAGAAGGATTGTTGCTACCCACCATACAGGGGAGTTGCTGATTCGCAGATAGGCACAACAAAAAGACTGTCGGACACAGATTTCGGCTAAACAGGTCTTCGTTAGATTTAGACAGCACACAACACAACATACAAATGCAACATGCGCAGACGTGGCCACAGTCTCTGGCTCACATTCTGGCCTTGGCAGCCAGAGACTGTGGTCAGGTATGTGTGTTTGAGTTGTGTTTACGCACACTGCCACTGCCACCCAAAGAAACTGATAAGCAAAATTGGTCTTATGAATTTTTGTGTGATTGGGGGGGGGGGGGGGGGGGTTTGGAGGCAGAGGGGAAGGTTTGCACTGCTCACATGAAAAAAATCTATCTTAGTATGTGTTAATTAAGTAATCCCAACATAATCATGGATCTGCCATAATAGATTTGTCATTGAGTCAACATAGCAGAATTAAAAAATAATTTGAAAGTGATGAATGAAATCAAAATATTTTGTGATTGGCTTTGCATGGGATCTGAACGCTGTCACATTTGTCTTTTTTTGTTGTAATATATTTGGTTACACTGATGCAAAACTTCAGAAAGAACACACACGATGAAAACTCCATGAAAACAAGACTGATGGAAAAAAGTAAGTTAACTGTTTAGTATTTCATAAGTTATCACCATAGCTGTGAATACATTTATGCCCTTGTGAGACAAGATGGTCAGTTGCTTCATGGAAAAATGTTTGCGGTGTTCTACGAAACCATGATTGTACCCATGTGTGCACCTCTTGGTGTGAACTAAACAAATGGCCAAGAATGTTTCTTTAGGGCTCCAAAAATATGGAAATCACATGAGGAAAGATTGGGACTGTATGGAGGTTGTGTGAAGGCTTCCCAGGCAAAACTCTGCAGTATAGTTTAAGTAACCTACCAATAAAACACCTGCCAAGGCTGTATAGAGTTCATTGTAGAAGTTTCGCTGGGAAACACATATTCTCCATAAAGTCCCAATCTCTCCCCAAGTGATTTCCATATTTTTAAACAGCTGAAGAAAGACATTCATGGCTGTACCTTTTGCTTCAGGTAAAGAGGTGCGTGCCTGGCAACATTTTTCCACAAAGGTGTTGACCATTGTAAGGCTATTACAGTGGAATAAATGTGTTAACAACTATGGCAAGTACTTCAGTATTAATGAATAGTTTACTTACTTTTTTCCACCTTTTTCGTATTAATTTGACTGCCCTTGTGTGCCACTCTCTTAAGTTTGCTTTTGTAGATCTGTGTAACATGTACACAAGTGCTGTATTTTTATTTTACAGTATTTTATTTTTTTAAATACCGTGTTCCCCTCTGGAACTTGCAGCTGTGTACTGGGTTAAAGATATCCCAAATTTGGTAGGTTTTTCATAATCCAGCTAGATTATCTGCAGTGCTAAAGCAATCAACAGTAGCTTCATAAACACTGATTGGACATCCACCATTTTGGATTTGAGAACTGTTCACTCACTTTTTTAAGGTGGGGACAGTAGAATACATACTTCTATTGTACAGATGAGGAACTTGAAACTTAGTAAGTTGGAGTAACTCCATTTGTTATAAATCTACTCCTTACATAACTTCCTTATTTCTTTTCAATATTTTGCTGGTAGTAGATGTACCACATTTACATAAAGCACCAAAATTCCTATTTAATTGATGTTTCAGTAAAATTCATTATCTATCAGTTTAACTGAGTTCTGCTAATGCCAGCACTGTATGTGTTCTTTTAAGAGAAATCTGTATTTTCCTTTATTTATGAGCCATATGCTTAGGAACATATTGTGAGCTAACAATTATTTCCAGAATGACATAAATTATTTGAAAGTCCTCATTTCACTCTAACAGTAAACATTTTATTATTTGTGAAAAGTCATTAACTAAAATGTTATTCATAGTTAAAGTTTCCACACCCAGAAAATAATATTATTATTTGGACCTTTAAGTATGTTTATAAAATCATAGGTGTAGTTATAATTTTCTTGCTGTAATTTTTCTGAACTAGAAAATAGCTTTGGTTATCAGAGTAATTTGACAATTAAGATATGGAGACAACTACTATCCTGTTAAATTTACAAGAGGCTTGGTAAATTCGATGGCAGTGTGCATGATATGAATAAAATTATCCACCCAACTTTTTTTTAATTTCCCAATCATCTGTCACATAGATAAACCAAATTAAGTTGCTTCCCCATAATGTCATTGCCACTAATTTCAAAATTGTTCTCTTTATATAGCAATAGGAATTTAGGTTCTAGTAATTGTTATAGTAACTTCTCCACGGCAGAGTCATGACTAGCTATTTTCATCTTAATATCTCAATGTAAAAATCCATAGAGTACCCTCATCCATTCCACATTTCATTGTCAAAGTCACTAATATGAGCAGATCTTACTGTTACTGTCACTCAGTGTAATTATTTAATGAACTTGTCTGGAAAATCTGTCTGTAGTCATCCACATTACTTCTCTGTGTTAAGGTGTTAGTAAAGCTTCAGTGACTGAGTTCTTGCAAATGCTATTTTCTGAAGATTTACTTTTTTGTAGACTTGGATGACAACTTTGCCATGGAAAGAACCTGCCACTGTTTAGAGTTCAAGTGTAGTAGCTGACTTGGTCTATTTGACTATAAAAATATGAATATAATAGAGGGAAACATTCCACGTGGGAAAAATATATCTAAAAACAAAGATGATGAGACTTACCAAACAAAAGCTCTGGCAGGTCGATAGACACACAAACATACACACAAAATTCAAGCTTTCGCAACAAACGGTTGCTTCATCAGGAAAGAGGGAAGGAGAGGGAAAGACGAAAGGATGTGGGTTTTAAGGGAGAGGGTAAGGAGTCGTTCCAATCCCGGGAGCGGAAAGACTTACCTTAGGGGGAAAAAAGGACAGGTATACACTCGCGCACACACACACACACATATCCATCCGCACGTACACAGACACAAGCAGACATTTGGAAAGGCAAAGAGTTTGGGCAGAGATGTCAGTCGTGGCGGAAGTACAGAGGCAAAGATGATGTTGAAAGACAGATGAGGTATGAGCGGCGGCAAATTGAAATTAGAAATTAGCGGAGATTGAGGCCTGGCGGATAGCGAGAAGAGAGGATATGCTGAAGGGCAAGTTCCCATATCTGGAGTTCTGACAGATTGGTGTTAGTGGGAAGTATCCAGATAACTCGGACGGTGTAACACTGTGCCAAGATGTGCTGGCTGTGCACCAAGGCATGTTTAGCCACAGGGTGATCCTCATTACCAACAAACACTGTCTGCCTGTGTCCATTCATGTGGGTGGACAGTTTGTTGCTGGTCATTCCCACATAGAAAGCTAAATAGAATAAATAAAAAAAGTCCATGAAACCTTTCACTGCATTTGCGTAACTTTCTGGATTAAAATTATCTTTCACGGATGAATAATATTGAATTCAGTTTGTGTTAATCACCAAAATTTTTATTAATTCAGGGAAAAGCATTATAGCTCTTGGATCAAACAATGAAAATCAAATTATGTGCATTTTATGTACTTATGTAGAACTGACAAAAAATATTTGTGTAAACATTTGTGTGTGTGAAATAAGTTAATTTTCTCCAAGGACTGCCCAAATGCTTCAATATTAGTGTCTACCATACAGTAAAAAAATATAGTTATAATTTTTAACATGGGCTATAACAGTGCAGCAGCTTCCATTGGATTTTTTAGGCTTGCATCATCCACACTAAGGACACTGAATTGCACAAGTACTGTAAGCCCACCAACCTGATTTATGTAGTCTCTTCTATGATGTCTCTTCGGTAGCACATAATTTTGAAGTCATAAAGTGGAAAATCTTAATGTGTTCAGGATGGTGTTTGCAAAAAAAATGTACACACAGCCACAATTTTGGTTTCACTTTTTCATATATTGTCTTCAAGGTCCCATTGTTGGATGATGACCAATTTCTTAACGTCATATGAAAAAAAAAAAAAAAAAAATACTACACAGGATAGACTATAATTATTAACAGTAATTTGTTTAGTAAAAAGTGTAGTGATCTAGGACTTTGGAATAGTATATGGAATCATTTTACGCATCTGCATTGGCATTAATCCATTTATGGGGACAAGCGCAATACTGATCATCATGGGAGATTACACAATTTTCATAAGTAATGGCTCAATCAGTTAATAAAGTAAGCCACCATGTGCATAAGAATTGTAGTAACAGAAGTACAGCACTCAGAGATGAAATCTAATAAGCACAGAGTCAAAATTTGCAATGTAAAATGTGTCTACTTCTGAACTTTAATGATACTTATCTTGTAAGTTAATGTTTTCCACAAAATTTTAACTATGTTAATGAAAAGTAGGAATGCTAGTCTTTACAATGAGTGGTATCATCCTTACCAAATCTATTTATTAGCTCAAAATATTTTCACTGCTATTTACTATAGTAAAATTTTTAATCAGACATAACTTTTAATTAACATGGTTTCAAATAAAACCACTTGTATTTTTGCTGTCAGATACTGAGACTACAACTGTACCAATGAAACCTGAACTAAATAACAAATGGGCACATTTATGCCTACATCACATACAAATATTACTGAAAATCACAACCAAAAGACACCCAGAGACAGAAAAGAGAGAAAAAATTATTGGTAGTAGTTGGGGTGTAATTAGAGCAGGTGGTGGATGCCAGCTTGATATGCCGCAGTATGCCAGGACCATCCTCCGTGATATGTACAGTTGTAGCTTATCTTCACTGAGCCAGTGTTCATTAATACATAATGTAGTCTTCTTGTTTACAGCTAACGGAATGCTAAGAATACCAATTTTATTTTTTAATGACCTGGCATTTATATATAAGAGTAATTATGAGTCATCACCAGAAAGGGGTAAAGGTGGATTCTTAGGCAGCAGCACATTATTGTCTTCACTTTATACATAGTCTTCTATTACAAGGACATTGCGTTCATACAACAGCAGCTAGCTCCTTGATTGCATTGAATCCAGATGCTCCCAGCAAAGTAATTTGCTCAGAACCACCCTTAAAAAAATCACTGTTCTGGCAGACTTCTCATACAATGACTTCTTTGTTTTCATCCAAATTCTGTGTATTTGTTTTTTGCAATGTCCTACTAATATAATTGAACATTTGTAATACTGCCCTATGAAAGAAATGTAATTGTTTCCTTTTTCATGGATTTGTCTATGCAACCGTAGCAGTAACAGTGAATATGAAAACATGACCAAAGGATGTAATATTTAAATTTTTAGTCATTGCATGGAATATAAACAAACAGTGATATACTGAAGTCATATAATAATACCAGTTAGATCTTCTCAACTATTATCATGAAATAAACTAGAACTATTTATTGTATGTGGATAAAAGACAGTATGACATTCTCCCTCTGCATTTTCTTGTAGATTACATACAATGCATGTCATGCACTCATGAGATACTTGTGTGTTGTCCTGTATGTGCTTTCTGAATTTACCTTGCAGCTCATTTTTATAACAAAAAGTGCACTAAATATCGCATGAACATAGACATCACGCTGCTCTACGATCAATATGTTACATCTAGCTCCAAATAGCTTGGCAGCCACACAGCCCCAGGTGTGTCTATCTTTTTGTTACGAAGGAGTGACCCTCTTAGTATACTGTAATCTGCTGAGCAGTGTGCTTAGTACACTATCAGCAGTTGCATTAATTGATAATTGGGTGATTTTCTTATTAGTCACTTCAGTCAGTTATATTATTACTCATACTGGGGTGAGCTGTCTGTATGACCTTTTGCAGACTCACTAACTGTAGCTTAAGAGTTCTGCCTCATTCATTGAACTGAATCCCCCCTACCAGATAGTGCTCACACACCACTTCCACTGTACCCATCCATACAATACTATCTGCACATGTATGTGATAATACTTTACTCTTAACACAATGCTTTCACATTCAGCTTGGCCACAAGTAACCAAACTGTCACCTAGCCACCCTAACCTTATCCTCTGCTTACACTACAGATCAGTCATCACAACAAAATGCCTATTCAATCTTGTTATGTCAGTGTTCATTTATGGTGATAAAGTAGGTGTTTACACAACCTGAAAATTAATTTGCATAAGAATAAAGCGTCTGAAATGTAATGTTACAGAAGAATGGTGAAGATTATATGGCTATACCGGATAACTAAATAGGTGGTACTGAATAAATTTGGTAAGAAGAGAAATTAATAGCACAAATAAAAAAGGGGACTGACTGTTAGGACACATCCCGAGGCATCAAGGAATCATCAAGTCAATTTGGTATTGGTGGGAAGTGGGTGTGATAAAAATTACAGTGGTGCACCTAGGTTTGACTACTGTAAGCAGGTTCAAATAGATGGAAGTTGTGCCTTGTAACAAAATGTAATGGAAGCTGTGCCTTATAACAAAATGTATCCAAGTTTCCTGAAGAAATTAATTACAGTTACAGCCAATGCTTTTAAGTGTGATATCCTCACGGACTTGTGCATCAGTACAAATTGTCAGGACTGCTTCTAAAGGGTATCAAATATACGTTTGTATCATTATTATTTTCAATTAACTATTCTCAATTCAAATATTTACTATCAACAAACATTTTATATAAGAGTCAGTGGATGTAGACCCATTTATAACATGGTTGAAGGCCAACGGTACTGACTGGCTGCTGTGTCATCCTTAGTCCTTAGGCATCATCAGGTGTGGATACAGAGGGGCATGTGGTCAGCACACAACTCTCCCAGCTGTTGTCAGCTTTCGTGACCACTGTTGCTCTTCTCAGTCAAGCAGCTTCTCAATAAGCCCCACAAGGGCTGAGTGCACCTCATTTGCCAACTGTACTCGGCTGACCCGGATGGTGACCCATCCAAGTGCTAGCCGAGCCCAAAAGTTCTTAACATCGGTGATCTGATGGGAACTGGCGTTACCACTGCGGTGAGGCCACTGGCCAAGAAAAATATTGGAACAGTGTTGAGGTTCTGAAGGAATGTGGATAGGTTGCCTTGGCCCTGAGTTCAAACATATCATCATTGAACCTTAACCAGACTGGGGGAGATGGATCATTGAATATTTGTGGAATGACTCCATAACTGTAATGTTCAGTCAATTTGTATTCTAAGCATTTTTTAGTAATTGTATCTCAGACTGGTATTCATTCATTGAGTTTCTGCTCTAAATCCTACAGTGAAAATTTGGATTTCTCTGAAGAATCTAGAAAATTGCATACTTCTTGCAAAGTGGCATCAAACTTGGTACCAAGTGTGGCCCTCATTTCAAACAGAGGAGGGATTTTTGACACTAATTTAGTGTAGCAGTCTTTATGATAACAGTCTTCTGCAGCTACTGAACACAAAATATTGTTGATATGTTCAGCAACTTTTCTGCGGAAATTATAATTACATTTCTCTGCTTTCTCAGGCAGTGTGTTTTTCAACGTTAATTGTATCATTGCCTTCAATATCTTAGTGAAACTCTTGTGAATGGGGTTCAGTGATCCGGAAAAGTGTCTAACACCAGCAGCCAGATGTGTGTCAAAAGATGTTGCTGAGGTCTTCCATCACAGCACTGCATAGCAGCAGAGCTATCAGGCAGGCATTGAAACCCTGTGGCTGCATCATGTTTATTGCAACAAATAAACTACAGTGGTGCTATCTTTTTGTTTGGTCATCAGCCTACTCAGTTACGGATATGAGATGACAGTGTAAACTTTCACAAGAGAAACTCCCACCACCTCCGCCCCCCCCCCCCCCAAAAAAAAACAAAAACAAAAAAAATTCCCCTCACAAAACTCTAGACAGGGCACTCACCAGCCATACACCATGAAGTGAACTGTCATAACCATCTCTCAACCACATCATTTACATTTACAATAGTTATGGCTTAAGTCACACAATCAAGTCAGTGCCCCCAACTAGACATTTCCATTTCAATCACAGAAATTTTGTCATTAATGTTATCTTGTTAAATACACAGAAGCAGAGTCTCTATGAAGAAGTTATTTTTCCCAAACATGTTTGCAGAAATAAGTAAATTATTGCCCAGATCATACTAAAATGATGGATTTATTGCATCAGAAGACCTGAAATTCTCACAACCTTTGCTCCTGAAGCATAAACCAGTTAACTAACATAGCTGTATGATATGTTACATTATTTTAAACTGTATTCATCCAAGACAAAAGAAGTGACTTCATTGTTGTAGGTTTATATCCAAATCAGTTGATGGCCCCTGATAAAAGAATTTACATCATTGTACTATGCACCTGATAAACAAACGAATTCACAGTCTTAGCAACAACCCTTTTCATCTTCTGTAACTCTCTTACTGTAATGTTACTGGAAACTTATTACCTATAGATGTACTGTCACTGAAGAAACAAATACAACATGACTGACTTTGCTTTTGCATAAATGCAAAAATGTGCACAGGGGCAGGTCATTGTTGTGTGGAGAGCAGCTCTTGTACCAAGACTTCAGCTGATGGAAATTGGAATGATCTCTTCAATGACAAACTGTTGCTCACTAGAAATGGTGCATCAACTTGGAGATCTGTCTTGATAGTTATTCACAGTGCAAGACACTCCACCAATTGTTGATTCTCTGCAACCCTTCCTGCACTTTGCTGCAGTCTTCCAGCTTCTCGGCCTCCATACAGACAAATAGCCTCGCATAACTATTGAAGCTCCAGTTATGCAGTATTTCATTCTTTTGCAGTTACATGGAATTTCCATATTTTTTACCTTGTTTGACTCAAGCAGTATATTTTCTACCTTTATTCGCATTGTAAAGAAATGAAAATCCACCATTCTGGCAGAAATAGCTGTGCCACGATAGCAGCTGAAAAAAATCAGGAAAGGAAAGCAGATAAATGGAAATAAATAATAGCCATGAAATCAAACTTAGTATCCTTCAGTTGTAACTAAAATCTTTTATATATATATGCATTTAGTTTAGGAATAATTCTCAAACTTACTGGTGAACAGACACTGTCATGAATTTCAATTAAGAAGAAAACTTCTACTGTGAAGACACTGTGTGTAGTGTAAGCCAACTTTTGGTCAAAGAATCTGTCAATTTAATACCAGTTTCAAGTTTATGCACTGAAAAAATTTCCTCTCTGTTTATTTTCTTTACTTATCACTAATTCAGTTTGAGGCCACATTCAGTTGGCTGCTATTCAGACACAGATCTGATGTGAAAAGCTTTGAGGAAGATTGTGTCCATCTTGATGGAGACCACATAGTAAGAGATAAGCTCTGTCTGTTAGTAGAAATCTGATAGTCTGTCCTAACTATTATGGTCAATGGTACATTAAACACTAATCTTCACACAAAGAAAAATCCATTACGTAATAATGACAATGTTATGAAAATGGTAGTTGCTACTCACCACATAATGGAGATATTGGATATATGTTGTCTAATTGTGATAAATGCCTGTTTGGCTGAAAGCTTTGTTTGACAATCTTTTTGTTGTGCCTAACTAGGACTCAGCATCTCCACTATATAATGGGAAGCACCTATGCTTTTTATATTATTGTCAAACAATCTTCCTTTTTTATTGCTGTGAGATGACAAAGCAATCCAGATACAGTCAGTGTGACTATTTTAAACCAGACAATTGCTTTTGTTATAAACAGTGCTTGATGTGTGATGGATTATCATACTGATACCTCTGATACAAAACCATTAAAATAATGTTTTAAGACAATAGTAAAAAACAGTCCATGGTAGGTCACAGTACTGGTACTACTACTTTTTTACAAATCAAGCACTGGTCATAACAGTTGCTACTTCTGCTTGTTCTATTTCTTCAATATCATGTCATATCCAAAATGACAAACCAAACAGCATATCTAGAAGAACTTAGTGTTCATTTTCAGAGCCCATTATGTACTCTCACAGACTGATCAATCTGAAGTTACAAGCAGAGCAGAGGTGATGTGTGGAAACAATCAAAGGAAAAGAACTAAACACACGACAAATAAGAAGCTGTGTTCCATTGGCTGAGTGTGTTACAATTGGCTCATTATACCTTATTCTAAACATATATACAGTGAATCTTTGCTGAGGTTTCTAGGACAGATGAATATTCAGTATTTCTTCATCCCATTCACATTGCTGGAAGTTATGCAGTCAAAAAACTGGTTCAGTAACATCTGACTGCAAACCCAGAACTTCATGGAATATTTCCTCACAACAAGAGAGAAATGTAGGTTCAAGTCGAAATCCGGCAGAAATTTTCATTTTTCTAATAGGTATTACATTTGTACCTAATACTGCTGATGTCTAACAGTTCACAGTAAGCGAATAAATGTTGAGTAATTGAATATATTATAACAAAACATTCAACATTCCACACAGAGCCAGTCACAAAATATTTTAATTTCATATTTTTCACAGCTTTACTTTTGAAGAAATGTAAGTAACTCAGTCAAAAAATATTATCCTTGGACCTGTAATCATTAGTGGATGGACCAATAAACTCTTCTCAAAAGTGTGTGCACCCCCCACCCCCAGTTCCAAGACACACACACACACACACACACACACGAAGTAACATTATGCAATGATTCTGTGATTACTTTCTCTGGGGTGTGGGGGGGGGGGGGGGGGGGGAGCAGGGATTGTGAACAACACACATATAAAATGGAACAATACAATATATGTAAAAGACATACCTCCTTTTGCAATAAACAAATTTATTTTACTGCAGTTGTGTTTAACATGTCATACTAAAAAAATCACATTCATTGCAACAGTAACTCCAACACAAGAGATGCGAGTGTCACCCACTTCTATAAACACTACATGACAGTGAGTTTTCACAGTGGAATGTAAACTGTTTCATTTTATTAAAGTGCATCTGTGATACTTCTATTGACAGTGCCATAACATTAATATATTAACAGACACATTAATTTGGCACCGATGGTAAAATATAAAATAGTAATCTTCGGCATACGCCATGGCTTATCCTTCGTAACCATCCCAAAAAATATAGGGTGGTGGCAGAGAGCGTTTGGTTGTACAGTCCTGTAGTTCTGGTGTGGCACTTGATTTGTGATGTGTTTCTGAAAATAAATCAAAGGTATACTGAATGAATTATCAAATACTTTTTGGTAGAACCTGGCAGTATAGAAAAGATCAAACATAAGTAGAATATCATTACATGTCAAATTAGAAAAGTATTAAGTATGTACTGATTGGTAACATGAATTTTGTATGTAGAGTACACCACGCTGTCGCCAGTGGGATACAAATCAACATCCAAAGAGGTATCCATGAGTAAAATCTTCTACATCTGAACAAATATTAAGTTGTCAAATGCTGGAGCACATATCCAGCTAATCTGATCACATATTGCATCAAACTGTAAGTGAGAAGCCGGAGAGAGACACTAGTGTTTAACAACTGTCATTTTGTGGGTGCATCTTCAAGGTATTAAGCATTCTCACAGCACCTCCACAATATATACATTTACTAATGTGGCATGACATGAATAAACAATCACAATTTCAAAACAATAGTGATTTCTTCCACTCACTGGCAATAATGACATCACTGCAAAACAAGTATTCACCCAAAAATCAAGCTCACAAAATACTCAAAATTTAACAATAAAACTTACAAACATGAAAAATATTGGTGTTGTAAATTTCATGTGACCTATATATCTCAAATGAAGACCTCAATACCAGTAACCCATACAGAACTCAAAAACTCAACACAATTTTCACTTGAGCTACACATCTCCAACAAAGCCCTCGATACCACAAACCAACCACTCTAAAACATGGTGTTTTAAACTTCACTTACTCTATCTAAAATAAGGTCTCAGTACAACAGACCAAACCATGCTCATACGACTAATATCAGAAACTTCCCCATTGCAACAAGCAATGGGCTACTCATAAATATCTATATCTTCTTCACCACAGAAGAAAAATATTAAATCTCCAACCACAACAAATGGCCCTAATATTTCTAAACATAAAAACGAATCCATCAGCTAAAATATGCAAATTCAAAGGAACTCACCAGATAGCCAGCACAAATTATTTCAATACCAACATGAAACATTCAATTCATGTCAAACTACTCACTAACAAACATACAGCACAACAGAGGGCCACCAAATACTACAACACACAATCTACAAATACAAAGACTCAAGAACATCAAGGGCCACCATGACATTACGGGTCAAAGCAGATGGGTGTAGCATCAGCACATGACCTTGTGCTAATAACCTCGCCTTAGTCTCGTGTAGGAAATAGTGATGAGCCAATGACTGCCAATTGACAAGAAAACAGGATTAAATTATCAAGAATGAAACTTAATTACTGTCTGAACATTTGTTCAGAGTTTGCATCTTTTTGGAACAACCCAAAAAGTCCAGTATTGCCTGCTTTGCGCTTAGGAGATCATTCTCACTGTACTGGCCCACAAACAGAATACTTTTATTCAATCTGTCCTACAGCATTTTCTTTCTAAGCAGAGCACCTAAGATCTAAAAATTGTCCATTCTAACATTGAAATTCTAATACTTACATCCTAAACCATTTACTCCCTAATTGTCCTTATGATTAAAAATGAAGAGTGAATTTACTAGACACTTATTTGATTTACGAATTTTCTGAATGTCAAGTGAGACATTCATTTGAACCCTTACCTGCTATTTCAGCATCTTATTTTGCAAATGCGAATTTCCCACAGTATCTCCAATTTTGCTGCATTTCTCTTCCTGTTTTTAGCGAGTTACATTGCTATATACTTCAGTGACTAAAAATAAAGTCCAACAACTCCATTAACTAACATCTCAACATGTTTAAAAGAGAGTTACATGCAACACAGCTATGAAACTAAATCTGTCGGTTACAACATTCGTGAGTACAACACTACACGTGCAGCTTGAGTACATACATCACAGTATTAAATAAATGCTATACATTTATATTCTATGAGAAAATATGATATTCTAACCACAATCATTTTAACCGATCAGCTTGTTTGCCTCCCAGAATGCGAATGTATATTACGTTTCCTGTTTTCTCTCCAACAGTTTTTGGTTCCGCTTTTCGTCTCTTAGATATGACAATACCATAAAGCCTATTACTTAGTTACTACAAAAGTTCCACACGGTATCCACCACCTCGACGAAAACAATAAAAAACACAGATCTTTCAGCCCAGTGCCCGCCAAAAATTTTGTCTTCAAAGATAATACTCGCAGCACCTTCAAATGAACGTGGTAACTTCTGTGAACTACGTCACTTCCCGTGTTTCGCTGTTGCTAGAGTCTAGTTCCCAAGCGCAGCCTCGGTCTAACCGTAAACAAACCTCTAAAAAACTGCAGCAAAACCCACGGCAACTTCCTTCATGTCCGCGGTGTTTTACGAAACATTCATGAGAAGATTGTCCACAACGTTGGGCCGTGTGTCACAAATGCAAAAAAAAAAAAGTGTCATGTGTCATCCGTTTGCAAATCCGACCGCATACAAGATGTTCATGAACATGATGCTGATTCTGATTCTGTGTTGTCTGTCAATTGTACTTCTTCCCTTTCAGGGAAGTTATTCCTCACTGTCCAAATACTTGGTCGAGATGTTCGCATGCAGGTGGATACTAGTTCTGCTGCCACTACCATCAATTCTCAGACGTATCTTCAGTTGGGTTCTCCAATCCTGTCACCTGTCACTAGGCAATTATGGATTTACAATAAACAGAAGATTTCTCTCTTGGGACAATTTGATGCTGAGGTATCTTACAAATCTGTCATTCGCACTGTTCCCATATTTGTGGTTGACCATAGTAATGCGGAGAATCTTTTTGGTTTTGATGCCTTTCGTGTTTTTAGGTTCTCCATAGATGACTCTGTCAATATCGTCTCTGATGCTATGCCTTATGCTCAATTGGATTCCTTGTCAATGACATTTTCGTCCCTTTTTTCTCCTGGGTTAGGCCGTGCAAACGACTTTGAAGCTCATATCATGCTCAAACCCACTGCTCAGCCTAAGTTTTTTCGGGCTCGGCCCATTTCTGTGGCCCTTCATGATCAGGTCAAACGGGAGTTGGATCGTCTCACTGCTTCAGGGGTCTTGCTTCCTGTCACTTCCAGTGAGTGGTCCTCTCCTGTCATTGTCGTTGCTAAGCCAAATGGTGATATTTGTCTCTGTGGCAATTTCAAAGCCACTGTAAATCCTCAATGCCTTATCGACACTTACCCTATGCCTCAACCTGAAGAACTGTTCACTTAACTTGCTGGAGGCCAGTATTTTTCTAAACTTGACCTGTCAGAAGCTTATCATCAACTTCCTCTCGACACTGCTTCCCGGCAGTTTCTGGTCCTTAACACACCTTTCGGCCTCTATCAATACCAACGATTGCCATTCGGGGTTGCCAGCGCCCCTGCTCTTTTTCAGTGATTCTTGGAACAATTATTGCTCACTGTCCCTGGGTGTATAAATTACCAGGATGACATTGTTGTCACTGGCTCCACCACTGACGAACATCTTCAAAATCTCTGCACACTTTTTCATGTCTTATAGACTGCCAGTCTTAAGTGTAATCTTCAGAAATCAAAATTTTTTTCAGGCGTCTATCACGTACTTGGGGTTTCAACTCTCTCGGGATGGCATTCGTCCACTTCACCAAACTGTCGCTGCGATCAATGCCCTTCTTCGCCCTACATCTGTTAAGGAACTGCAGGCCTTCTTGGGGAAAATAGCATACTATCACAAGTTTTTTCTGTCTGCTGCTTCGGTGGCTCAGCCGTTGCATCGTCTGTTGCATAAAAATGTACCTTTTCACTGGTCCGCATCACGCGATGCAGCTTTCCAGAACTTGAAGACTATGCCGAAACAGGGCCCGTGCCTGGCTACTTATCGACCTGGCCAATATCTTGTTCTTTCCACGGACGCCTCTCAATACAGGGTCGGTGCAGTCCTTGCGCACCGTTTTTCTGACGGTTCTGAACAACTCATTGCTTATGCCTCCGAAACGCTCACAGATGCCCAACAAAAGTATTCTCAAATTGAAAAAGATGCTTTAACCATTATTTATGCTCTTCATAAGTTTGGTGTTTTTCTCTATGGATCCAAATTTCATCTCATTACGGATCACAAACCACTTGTTTCCTTGTTTCATCCATCAACGTCACTTCCCGTCAAGGCACCGCCTCCAGCGTTGGGCTCTTTACTTGTCTCGTTTCAATTATGAGATTCATCTCCGGCTGACGGCTCAACATGTGACTGCTGAAGCACTATCTCGCCTTCCCTTGGGTCCTGATCTGGCATTCGATAGGGACGAACTTTTGTGTTTCCACCTGGATGTTGCCGAGCAGCGGGTTGTGGACGGGTTCCCCATCACCAGGGACCGGCGGGCGGCTGTAACAGGTTCTGACCCTACCCTCTCCCGGGTTTTACGCTGTATTCAGAAGGGTTGGCCAGATCGTCCATCCACTAAGACTTCTGATCCATTGCGGAACTACTACGTTTTGCGTTACCGCCTCACGGCTAGGGATGGTATTATCCTCCTTTCCACCGACAATCCTTCGCCGCGTATTGTGGTGCCTGCATCTTTGCGTGCTTTGGTCTTACGCCTCCTTCACCAAGGGCACTGGGGTGCCTCTCGCACAAATCTCTGGCATACTGTCATGTGTACTGGGCCGGCATCGACTCCGAAATTGCACATATGGTCGCTGCCTGCGGCCCTTGTGCATCACAGGCCGCCGCCCTGAAGTCATATTTTGTCACTGGGGTCTTCACCTGAGAAGCCCTGGGAGTGTATTCATGCTGACTTCGCGGGACCTTTTTTAGGTACTTATTGGCTTGTCGTTATTGACGCCTACTCTAACTTTCCTTTCATTGTGCGTTGCACGTCGCCTACCACCGCGGCAACCACCAATGCTCTAGCTCACATTTTCTCTTTGGAAGGCCTTCCCTCTACTCTTGTTACTGATAATGGCCCGCAATTTGCCTCTTCCGATTTTGCGGATTTTTGTGCCCGTCACGGCATCATGCATGTCACGGCCCCTCCATTCCATCCACAGTCAAACAGTGAGGCTGAACGACTGGTCTGCACATTTAAGGCTCAGATGAGGAAACTCCCACACGCTACTTCATCTTCTGCAGCCTTCCACCTCATGGCTGTGAGTGCCTTCACTTGGCCGGTTCACTGCCGCCGACCTTGTATGGGGATATGGCAGGCAGCCAAAATGGAGTCCTTGCCACATCTTATGACACCGTGGCAAAAGCCTGTATGAAATCCAGACGGACACGGGTGTTGCAGTGCGTCATTCGGACCAGCTTCGGCCTCGTGTGCCGGCAACGCCTGTTCCAGATGCCACTACACCACCTTCGGCTCTACCTGATGCTCGGGATACTGGAATCTCTCATTACTCACAGCGCAGTCCACTCACCATCATATTGGTGTCAGCACAAGAATTGATACCACCAGGAGACATGCCTAAGCAGGAACCAGATTACCATCATCTGTTGGAGCAACTCCACTTGCCTCCTTCTCCTACGGACGGGGATACATCGCCCATGTCTCCTGTTATAACAACCGGAGTTGCTGCAACGGGTAGATTGGTGCACGGGGCCCCAGCAGATTCAACCCCCATGTCTCCTGTCATCTTGAGCCGTTATCATCGGGGACACTTCTGTCTGTACGGGAAACCTACTCCTCAAGACTTTACGGCCAGTCAAACAACACCTATGGTCGTTAGCAATCTACAGGCCACCTCCATCAAGACCTGTGCAAAAAATTCAAAGGGGTGAAAAGTGTTGTGACTCGCCAGTCTTTCAAAGTGCCACCGCGCAGTTACGTGCGTCCTCTACATGCAGTGCTCTGTGCCAGCCATGCAGCAGCAGCGCCACCTAAGCGGCCAGCCAGCCAGCGGCCGCTAGACTTGGACCCAGTTATGATTTGACTGTTAAAGTGTACACACATCTTACTCTGTTTACTTGATCTGTGACTTTCATGTATTGCGTCTTCCTTGCAATATATTTGTTCAACTTGAAGTTATAACACTATGATGATCCTAACAAAGTCATAGACTGACTATAGCTACTAACAGCATCGACACAGTATGGCGTACAGCTCTCACAGATGAAATAATATCAATCATCTCGAAGCTTCAAGACAGACGCATCAATGAATAATAGTAAGGACTGTGGTTCTTGAACTACACAGGACTGCTCGCAAAAGATTCTAGTGCAGACAAGTCATAATACATGGTTTGGATGGTTTATGGGAGACTGATCCCGTACATATCAGACGATAAGATCGAATAAAGGGTCCAAATATATTTTGATGATCATAGATATGTAGGAGGACTGTTACACAGGTGCTGGAACAATTGCAGCACCCCAGTATGAATGGGTATCGTGACAACAAGGCGACTATGGAAGTAATTTTTACAATAAGTATTTCAAGTAGGTAGTGGAACAGGAAGGAAAAATATTTTAGAGGTCAGGTAACCATAGCTAAAATTCCACATAGTGAATAAAATCTTATGCACTGGCTGTTAAAATACTTTTACTACAAAGTCACTATCAGTTTCATGTTAGTAGAGATACATCTTGAGGTGATGACTGTTTATAAAACTTGTCACCTGAAGATGTATCTCTACTGATTCAAAACCAAAAGTGACTTTTTAATAAATGTATTTTAGAAGCCAGTATGGAATAAACCACTATTCGACATTCTCCCACATGAAAGTGATATTACGTAGCATCTGAACAGGACCATTGAAAACTGCATGTGCATGCAATTTAATCTTCACAGTTCATACATGCAGTCAGACATTCTCCCACAAATTACTGGGGAGTATATTCAAACTGAACACTGTACGATTAAGATGAGTCTATCGATGTATGTGACAACGGGCTCCTAAACAGCCATTGCAGAAGGTTTTATTCAACATGTGGGATTTTGGTTGTGGTTACCCAACCTCCAAACTAATATGATGGCTTACTGCTCCATTACCAACTTGAAATACTTATTGTAAAAATCACCTCGCCTTGTTGTCAGGACACCCACTCACACCAGACAAGATGGTGGATGCATGGAAATTTAGAGAGCCAGCATGTGAGGCTGGCTGCATAACAGTTCTACTGCCACCAACATATGAGACCACCCAGGGAGTTGCACAAAATCATTCTCCACACCATAACATTGCTGCAGAGTATTTGCTTTGAGACATTCCACACTGTACATGTTGATGGCTGTCTGATGGTGCATAAAATGAGATTCGTCTGAAAAGGCTATCACTGAATTGTTATTGTGGAGAGACTGTTGGTATCCCATTGGTTCATATGGGTAATCGATTGTCCCAAAGTTGCATTCTATTCACCTCTTCACTGCCGTCGATCACCCCTGTCATGTATGGCTTATGGTGTACCACAGTTGCTTTGGAGCCAGTTTTGGATAGCGTCATTTTTTCACGCTCAGTATACTTTAGCCATGGTGCCACACAAACAGTTTACAAAATTAACCATTTCAGAAATGCTTCCACCCTTGGCCTGGAAGCCAATGATCATGCCCTTTTGGATGTTAGATACATCACTCCATTTCTGTATATTGACAATGACTGCGCTGTTTTCCGCATATCTCAACACATTTCCAGTGCTCGCACCTGCCGTTGGAGTGATTATTGAGTGTTGACGTTGAACATAGGTGGTGGTCACATTAATGTGATTGGACTGTGTACATCCACTGTACTGAATGAGTAGTATACTACAGTGGTAGTAAAATGCAGTTCTATAAAATTCACTAGCAGGTCCTCTGTTAAAAGCTGCTAAAGTGGAGTCTTCCATTAAATGCAAGAAAAGTATGAAAACTGGATGTGAACTAAAATAAAGTAGAATACAGGCAATATACTTTCAGTGCATTTGAACAGAGCAGTTCAAACTCGGGTTTGCAAGCAGGAAGAAATGTACATAAGCCCACAGAACACTATGTGACGAAACCAACTACTACTTTATATCAAACAAAAACAAATATGGAGTCATTTACTACACAAAATATTTTGGTAGCTTGCATGAAAATAATAATAATAATAATAAGACACCCTATTATCCATTGCAATAAATAATGCATTTTTGTGTAATCTGACATCGAATTGATTACACAAAATTAAACAGTTTCACAGAACAAAAACTTGTTCATATTCTTACATCATCACATACACAATATAACATAAAATATCTGCCATGTTGGACAAGGAGATACAAAAGTACTCTCATGAAAGTAAATTACTAAAGCAATAATCTTCTGAAAATGTAAGCTTTACCAAGAACTGTTTCCCCCCAGCCTGAAGACAAGACTTCCCCTCTCCTCATGAAAAATGGATGCAATCTCTGGGATGGAATTAATGAAGATGCATAATGTATCCTTTGCTGCATATGCTACTTCTTTTTCATACATCATCATACTTTTTAAGTATCCCCATAAAAAGTAATTTGCTGGATTTACATCTGGAGAGCATACTGGAAATCCACTTTAATCAATCAAATTACTGGCAAAAATAGTGCTAATGTTATGTCTACTTGTCTGCTCCAGTGAGCACGAGAACCAGCCTCATGGACCACATATTCAGCCTAGTAGCAATTCAACATATTCGAATAATTTTGGTTAATTTTCCTGACAGTTGAGGTCATAGGATGTTTGGTACAATTAATTTGTTACCAATAATCACACAGCAGTTGTTCACCGAAAATGAAATTTCAGTTTTCTTTATGCCTGTCTGTTTTTACTCGCAGAGTGCAGATCTAAATTTTGCGTGGCTTCAGGTGGTTTTAGTTATAGTAATAAGTATTTTTGAAGCAAGTGATAAGAATTATATCTGGTTTCATTTCTAGGAAATCTTGCAGAGAACTCTTCCATCAAATCCTTGTTGTTTTGACAACAACTTCACAATATAAATGGTGTTTCAAAGTTTTTGCATCAGATGGTTACAGGTGTTTCATTGCCCCATGAGGAACAACTTTTGTTCCAGATAATGTGTTCACTGACATTGTCTGGTAATACTAGGCATATTTTTACTGTCAGTTACGCTCCTGAGAAGCAGCAAGAGACTGGCACATTACAGTACACATATGCACTATGTATTGCCTATAATCCAATCATCTGCCTGTGGTGGAACCCTGCCCCTACTGCAAAAGGTAGTATCACAACTACTGCAGCTGAAAGCATGTGCACTTCATTACTTAGTATCCCACAATGCAGCTACATTGTTGCTGCTGTAAGTTTAAACAGTTGCCTACTGATGTTGACTGCACATCATCTACTAGACTAGTCATGAACTTATTATTTCTCGGCACCTAAGCATTTGCCATATGCTGAAGTAGAGGCACTGGACACTTAGTGTGCATGTGTCTCATGAATGCTTCCCCAACTGGTTACAGACATACAGAGCTATTACAAATGATTGAAGCGATTTCATAAATTCACTGTAGCTCCATTCATTGACATATGGTCACGCCACACTTAGAAAAACTCATAAAGTTTTGTTCGGCTGAAGCCGCACTTCAGGTTTCTGCCGCCAGAGCGCTTGAGAGCGCAGTGAGACAAAATGGCGACAGGAGCCGAGAAAGCGTATGTCGTGCTTGAAATGCACTCACATCAGTCAGTCATAACAGTGCAACGACACTTCAGGACGAAGTTCAACAAAGATCCACCAACTGCTAACTCCATTCGGCGATGGTATGCGCAGTTTAAAGCTTCTGAATGCCTCTGTAGGGGTCGGCCTGCAGTGAGCAAAGAAATGGTTGAACGCTTGCGGGCAAGTTTCACGCGTAGCCCGCGGAAGTCGACGAATAAAGCAAGCAGGGAGCTAAACGTACCACAGCCCACGGTTCGGAAAATCTTACGGAAAACGCTAAAGCAGAAGCCTTACCATTTACAATTGCTACAAGCCCTGACACCCGATGACAAAGTCAAACGCTTTGAATTTTCGGCGCGGTTGCAACATCTCATGGAAGAGGATGCGTTCAGTGTGAAACTTGTTTTCAGTGATGAAGCAACATTTTTTCTTAATGGTGAAGTGAACAGACACAATGTGCGAATCTGGGCGGTAGAGAATCCTCACGCATTCGTGCAGCAAATTCGCAATTCACCAAAAGTTAACGTGTTTTGTGCAATCTCACGGTTTAAAGTTTACGGCCCCTTTTTCTTCTGCGAAAAAAACGTTACAGGACACGTGTATCTGGATATGCTGGAAAATTGGCTCATGCCACAACTGGAGACCGACAGCGGCGACTTCATCTTTCAACAGGATGGTGCTCCACCGCACTTCCATCATGATGTTCGGTGTTTCTTAAACAGGAGATTGGAAAACCGATGGATCGGTCGTGGTGGAGATCATGATCAGCAATTCATGTCATGGTCTCCACGCTCTCCCGACTTAACCCCATGCGATTTCTTTCTGTGGGGTTATGTGAAAGATTCAGTGTTTAAACCTCCTCTACCAAGAAACGTGCCAGAACTGCGAGTTCGCATCAACGATGCTTTCGAACTCACTGATGGGGACATGCTGCGCTGAGTGTGGGAGGAACTTGATTATCGGCTTGATGTCTGCCGAATCACTAAAGGGGCACATATCGAATATTTGTGAATGCCTAAAAAAACTTTGAGTTTTTGTATGTGTGTGCAAAGCATTGTGAAAATATCTCAAATAATAAAGTTATTGTAGAGCTGTGAAATCGCTTCAACCATTTGTAATAACCCTGTATAGTGCGCTGTTCCAGAGGCTACATCAGCAGCTGTGCAAGTATGAGATTTTCCACCCACAACAGGAGTGCATGAACACAGGATGTGTTCATGCACTGTAATTTCAAGAGGAAGTCCTGGACAGAGTTGAGGTGAATTCGTCTACAATCACACGAGCGATTTGCAAGAGATAGGTTCCACTTGCAAGAGGTGTAGATCCTTGGATCAGCTGACTCTGAGTCCTGTTGGGATACATCCACTTTTACCACTACCATTCACCATCCGCTGCACTTTCAGAGAGGTATGCTGCAGTGGCTGTCCAAGCAGCTCATTGTCCTGGCACACCAAAATTGTGACCCCTGAGACAGAGCTAACACTCACTAGCTGCAGAGCTGGAGCTGACACCAGAGGCTCCAAAATCGCCACTGGTGCGAGTCTGTAACACTGGGTGCACATGCCAATTTAACTCTAGTGCCTATTACACTGGAAACCACCAATGGACTTGATCTATGCCTAGCTTCCTAGACTCATTCTTCATCATTCTGTTAACTATTTCATACTGTGTCACCATCCAATATTTGGATATGCTGTGCTGTTGGAGTTCATTTTTGATTACACTATGGACCTGCAGCACTGCACTGGACAAGAACCATGCTATGATATTGGTACTGTCTTTGGCTGCCACTTTCCTGATTGTATCCTGTGCTATCTTGTCTTTGGTTCCATAAACAGGTTAACTGTCCAGTGTTTGTGTGTGTCACGTGGCACAATATTCATATGCGGTTTTCATGCTAGTTTATGCAGCAATACATTGCTGAGCCATTGCTTGCAGCACATGTATCGTTTGCACACAAAGCGTGTTTTACAAGGGACAGCTATGAAAATACTGACGACAACCATGTGTGGGCAGAAGAAAATCAACATGCAGTTATGACCACACATCATTAATATCATTTTTCACTAAATGCATGGACAGGAATCATCGGCAAACATATTACTGGACCTATTAAGTTTCCAGCTCATCCAGACAGCCGAATGCCTGACAGCCTTCTGACGAATGACCTACTCAAGCTGCCAGAAGGTGTTCAGCTGAATGTATGAGTGAAAATGTGGTTTCAAATTAATGGTGCGTCAGCATTTTAACCATTGTGTACGCCAGCACCTCACTCACACTTCTGTGTGAATCTGATTGGGAGAGGCACCCATATGCCATAGCCAACAGTCTCACAACCTACCAGTCGACTTCTTCTTGTGAAATCACATCAATAGTAATGTATGCTTATGCATGTAGAACACTGACATTCTCATTGAATGAATACAGGCAGCTTGTAATGCCTCTTAAACTGCTCTTTGACCAGTACCTTCAACAAAGTTAACAAGGCAATTAATCGGCACTACAAAGTCTGTAAACAGATGGAAGGTCAACACTTAGAGCTTTAGGTTCAAGTGACTGTTCTTTTTTTAATGTAACATGACCCAAATAGACCACATTTATGGTTCAAGACTGGATTGTACATTTTGTAAACCAATCGAACACTGCCGTTCTCTTAGTTTATTCAGTTTCACATCTATTTATTTCTTTAAACATTCTGCAGCAAAAAGCTTGGAGTACATAAGCTGAAACAGATTTCAAATATTTTTTCTTTCTTTTTTCCTTTTATCATGAGTATTTTCTCTTGGAGCATTGCTTGGTTCAGACATGCTTTTTAATACCTAGTCGTAATGAAAAGATGTGTAGTTGCTCGGAAAAGAAGTAGACTGTTGTGATGAAATTGTACTGTCTTACATTGTTTAAAATTCATAATGCACTGAACTAGCAGGGTCTACTAAACAGGTGTGTTGTATCTTCATAATACCTACCCCAGTAAATTGATAGGGTAATTTTCATCAACAGAAAAAGTGAAGAATGAGTGTCTCTAAGTAGGGAAAAAATATTTTAGAAGCAAATCAGAAGCTTTAGATTTTCTTGGTCTACCTCCTTTCATGCAGAGCAGACAGCTGAAACACCCTGATGCATTAATATCATTAACAATTAACAGTCTGTTTGGAGGGGGGGACACGGACGGATATATGCACTAGAACCAAAAAGCGACCTCTACAACATCTTCAATGGCTTAATAGTGGTACAAAAATGAGGAAATCACATGTTTACTCATATTTCACAATCTTTTAGATATCTTGTAGGTACTTTAATACTGCTTTATTTCCTCTCTGAGAACTTTCAAGAATGTTTCCTGTAGGGTTTACATTTTTAGCAGTAGTTTCCCTGCATTGTTCCTGATAACTGTGTGAAAGAAGTTCTGGAGGATCTACTAGCCACTGTGTTGTACTATACAGAATTTTGTTTTTATTAGATTCATGTGGATTCTTGACATAAATAAAAAGCAGCAACTGTCCACTATTACATATTCTACTTATTAAAAATGACATGTTCATCTTCAGATGGTTGGTCACATTTGTATCCTGTCATTTACATAGTGCTAACCATATTGTGATGGCAGTTTCCGAATGATGAAAATTTCTTTGGTTGTGGTGCTCTGCAGCAATGATTGAAACTGGAAAAAGTATTTTTTTGTAACAGATCTAACACAAGTTGGAATAATATAGCCAACTTTGCAAGAGGACAAATGTTTTATTTTATGCTACGTACATGAAAAAATCCTGTACTGATGTTTTCTGATTTGGCAAATTGTATAAATAATAGCACTGGGTTCTTTCAGTAAGAGTCCACATGCATTTTAACAGCCTCACAAAGGATCAAGATATTTGTTTCCCCTCAACCATATTTCAGGTAGGTCCCTCTCACCCAAGGATCTGAATACCTACACTTGCTTCCGCAACTTCCAAAACCTATTCCTCTTTCCTCACTGCTGAAGCAACTAACCATTCTGAAAGCTAGGAATACTTTTCTTTTAATTTTATTGAGTCTTCTCAGAAATATATATTGATTTTTTTTTTAGATTACTGCCTAAGAAACAAAAATAACATACTGTACCAGATTGGTTTGGCAATAATAATTGATAATGCAGTCTCTGATGGAAACTAAGACATGGGATAAATAGTTAAGAGGCAGTGTGGAAATGAAACGGAAAAAAATATGAATGCTTTATTAGCTTAACATAAAATCATTTGCCATCATTATAAATAAACAAAATTAACAAAAAAGTTATTTACATGAAATATAAACCAAGGCATCATCACAATTAGGAACTCCTGTATCAAGTGTTAAAAAATAGTTACAAGCAGACAAAGAAACCCAAATTATACATTGATTTATATAAAACAGTTTTGTTTTTGAAAAATATAGATTGTTCTTCTAAATAAAACAAAAAGGCACCAACATCATTCTTAATGAGCTGGTTCACTTAACCTTTGGCGAGGCTTATGTGGTGTACTTGAAACGCTGGATGAAAGGCCACCTGTGAAACATAAATAAAGATTTATTACATAGAAAACTGGAGGTTAAAAACTATTTTTCCAACTTTAATCTGTCTTACATAAAAAAGACAGCTTCAGTAATGCACTTTTATGATTCAGTGCTGAATAAAAACTTTTCAGTTACTCTTTCCCTCAAATTAAAGCACAATGAGGTTCAAAGTATGGGTTCAACTTCAGTAGCTGTTAACAGTTTTTGGTCATTTATGTGTTTATTGTGAAAATATCTTTAATTTGCTACTCACCATATAACGGAGATGCTGAGTTGAGTTGCAGTTAGGCACAACAAAAAGATAAAAAGTGTGGTTTCAGTTGCCTGAGACTGCAGTCGTGTGTGTGTGTGTGTGTGTGTGTGTGTGTGTGTGTGTTTGACAAAGGCCTTAATGGCTGAAAGCTTTAACTCTGAGTAGTTACTTGTACCAGTCTATCCTGGAGTTTCTATTGTTTGTTTTATCTTTATTTTGCTACATTTCTTCGCACCAATTTAAAACAGCTTTTAATGATATTTGAAATTTTCAGGTCAAACTTGCACATGCTGTGAATATTTACAGCTACATTGTTGTGCATCTTTATTCCCATGACATATGAAGCAATATGAAGTAACATTATTCTAACATTAATGATGGGCAGTCAGAAATAGGATGTCACAGACATACAACACAACAGACAATCGCAGATTCCCTGTGATTGTCAATTCAGAGGTCATTTGTTTCTGTCAGTTTCTTACAAACAAACATTTTGTGAATTGCTTTTAGTACTTACTTTGTTTGTTTTTGAGCTATCTGCAAAAAAATAATGACTAATAAAAATAAATATTTCAGTAAGAATGCCATAAGGTGCTTTTAGGAGGCATACGTAAATTTTCACTTCTTTCGAAAGATATGGTTTCCTCTTTTTCATGTGTGTAAAATTTCCTAGATTTTCATTTATAACATTTACAATATGTTCCAAGCTGTACGTAATGTCAGGTATGGCTGGTTTATTAAAATGGTTCAGATGAAATACAAAAACACCCATATGCTCTCTGCAATAGTTGTGAAACTATATGTAAATATTTTCAGCTACAAATTCAAGTACCTTCAAACTACATTTTAAATTGCTTTGGGGAGAAAAAAGGGCTATGAATATTATAGTAACAGAAACAGGAATGACTGAAAACTAATGTCAGAATATGCCAGAACATAAGCAGCATCTCGTGATGATTCCACACAGCTCTAAACGCATTTCCATTAATAAATGGCTGACATGCATATGGTATACAGGTCTGTGGATGGAAAAGAACGAGCTACAATGCGAGAGTATCAACAGTGCTTTCCAAACTAATTTTCCGTGCAAGTATGCGTGATAGAGGCCGGTATCGAACAGTGCAAACTTCTGTAATGTAGGTTGAGATTCTGTGATATGTTGAAGGCACTCCACATACTAGTACACAATATACTGCACACATGCTTGGTGTCAGACATAATCAGCAGCTACATCCTTTCATCTTCAGCACACTGTAGCACTAGCACTGGAGATTTTCCTCTATGCATGCAGTTTGCACAATGTTTTTATACAACAGACTGTCCTGCACCTCTCATTACTGCCCGAGGTTTTATACACTGACAAATCTTTGTTTACTCTTGAAGGCTATTTCAGTATTCATAATTCACATATTTGGGCTCATGTGAATCCACGAGGTACTTGACCTCGTGCTCATCAACAGCGATTAGGTGTTAATGTGTGGGACGGCATTCTCAGCGATAGGTTGACTGGACCATGTGTTCTTCCATTTGGAAATGGTCGTAGGTATTGCATCTTTGTGGAACATGTGTTGCCAGAACTGCTGGAGGATGTACCTCTGAATGTTAGACAAAATATGTACTTCCAGTGCAATCGGGTGCCAGCCCATTTCAGCAATGCTGTGAGGACTCATCCAAGAGCCACCTTTGCGAATCAATAGATCGGTCGAGGTGGTCATATGGCCTGGCCACTCAGGTTACCCGACCTCACGTGTCTGGATTTCTTCCTCTGGGGACCTATGAAGCTGCTGTGTATGAAACTGTTGTGTAAACAAAAGAAGACCTAGAACTGTTTTTGCTGTTGGTAACACAGTGGATATGCAAGGAATCTTTGCACAGACATGACAGTCAAATGTGGTGAAGATGTACAGCGGACATACAGGCCAATGGCTGCACATTCGAGCAGTTCCTGTTAATTCTACTGTTGTAATTAGCATGCTAAACTATCTTCTGTGTAAAGCATCTCTAGCACCATAAATTTCCATCAAGGACCAAATATACCATAGCTAAATATACCTGTTTTGATGGTCTCTACCAGGTGTATTAATCTGAATTAACAGTTCTGAAACAACCTGTATACACTACAATGATTCAGTAAAGATTTTACAGCTGCATGATGAAAAGTAATGCCTCTAAATTTTTATGTGAAAGCCCTCAAATCATTTTTTTTTGTTTAAAAAAAAAAAAAAAAAAAAAACCGCCTTATTAACATTCTACATATTTACTCCTCATGTCTACATACTTTTTCCTCAACAGTCACCCTGGTGACGAACCCAATTATCACAATGAGAGACCAATTTTTTGATACTATCTGTCACTGTAGAGTGTTTGACTTTGTTGACAGAGCCACAACCTCACTTCTACTTGCACTCCTTCATCACTATCAAAGTGAAGTCTTCAAAAGCATTCTTTATGTTTTCAAAATGGATGAAAATCAGATGGGACCAAGTCGGGAATGTAAAGAAAATAATCGATACCAGCGAACCCAAGGCATTGAATTGTTGCAAATGCGGCAGTGCTTCTGTGTGGTCTGGCATTGTCGCGTCATGTGGACAGACTCTTCGAATTCGCGCTTTCAGTTTTCTGAGGGTTCTGCAGGCCGAAGCTCCACACGTTGAACATCTCAGAAGACTGTGATCATGACTGCCTGCTGGTGGCACGGTCTTGAACGTTTTTTGGCATCGGTGATCCTTTGTGGTAGAACTTCATTGATAATGCCTTGTTTTCTGGATCAAAATGATGAAACCCGCTTTCATCACATGTCGCAATGTTGTTAAGGAACCCATCACACTCTCACTCAAAACAAACTGTTGACAGATGTCCAATCATCTCTGTTTCAGGTCAGGAGTGAGCATTTGAGGAACCACTGTGCACACTGTTTTTTGTATCATGGTTCAGCAATGATAACCTATACATGCTCTCGTGATGTGCCACACATATATGAGAGCTTTGTCTGTGTTAATCGATGATTTTCTCTGAAGGGTAGCAATATAATTCCAATGAGCATTGTCAGTTGCCATATGCAGTTGTTCACTCTGAGCTCTGTCACATACAATGAGGTTAGCACCACCATTTCCTTCATTATGAGCACTAAAAAGCCAATGTTCCACATTACTGATGTCAATACAATCATCACCACAAACGGCTTTCATTCTTCTATGGATTTCAATTGGAGGCATATTTACTGCAGTTAGAAAGTCGATTACAGGTTTCTCAAGCACTTTCATATCTAATACCTCAACCAATACTGAGAACAGAATAAAAAATTTGGAGTCACTACTTTTCAGCATGTCACTGTACATCTAATGAAAAGGATTATGGTCAAAAGATATTATTTTCAGTTTTGCCTTAATATAAACCATTTTTGTAATAATGTTATTGGCCATCAAAGCCAGTCAGCAAGTGAAAACATTGGTCAAGTGGAAATATTTCATAGATTCTGCTTTAAATTTATTTTCATCTTCTAACTTTCTGATGTAGACCGTCAGGCTGTTGTTAAGTTTAATACCAACATAGCACGCATGCCTTTGTGTGATTGTTATTTTTGTTTGCTGACTAAGGAGTGCTGTGCATCTTGGGTATTGTAACTATAGACGTCAGCATTTGTCTGAAAATCTGCAAGGTGAGCCGTGATACATATGTCATTTGCAGACTAATAATTATAGCTATCACAGATCATACATTTTTGCATTGGACAGCACCTCCAAGTACATGTGGCAAGAGCAAGCCTTCAATGCTTATTTTCCCTGGGCAGCAGGTCAAGTGATGATGTATGGACACAAATTGGTTAGTCTAGACTGACAGGGATAGTGAGAGAGCTGCAGTTACAGCTATGCAGAAAAATCAGGTAAAAATGTGCTCCTGTATCTGTTATACAGAATTGTCTCTGTGAAGGATGGTGTGTTATTTGGATAGCCCTCTTCTGTAACTAAAAACATCGATTTAGCTGACAAGTGGTAGAACCCCAAAATATTACTCAGTATGTTTCACAAGACTGAAAGCAGTCAAAATATGCCATCCTGCCTAATAGTAAAATAGGCTAAATTGAGTTTCTGCACATGCTTTATTACATGGCCATTAAAACCTTTGTCTCCATCAACATGAATCCCTAACAATTTTGTAAATGTCTATGGCTTTGTAGACCACCACCAAACCTAGATTTACATTTTGATTTAGTTTCTCAAATTATATTCAATATCTTTTACTTAATTTAATGTCAACCTGTTTGCACTGAATCAAGAGTGGACATATGTAGGCAGCAATTGCTTTGGCACACTTATTATTACACTAGTATCATCTGCAAATAGCATGACAATGGCTGCACTATCTGAGATATGAATGCCATTTATATAAACAAGGAATAATATGGGACCTAGAACACTGTTTGTATTACTCCTACTTCAACTTTTTTTGCCTCTGATACTAAACTGGTTTTTTGGTTGAGTCAGTTGACTTCAGTTCCACAATCTGTGTTCTGTTTTGTAGGTATGATTCAAACCATTTTTTTTCATGTCACATGAATACTTAATGCTTCCAATTTTTCTGAAATGATGTTATGATTGACAGTATCAAGTGCCTTGGAGCGATCAAAATTTACTACTACTCCGCTATTGCTTTTTTCTAGATTTTTTTATTACATGTTCAATGTAGCACATTTTATTGCTGTTTCTGTGTTTCTACCTGCCTGGAAGCCATGCTGATCTGGTTAGTAACTTACAGCCATTTACCTATTTAGTGATTTGATGCTTTATTACTTTTTCTAAAATTTTGGCGAATATTGGAAACAGTGATATTGGCCGATGGTTTTCCATCTTATACTTGCCATTTTTTAAAATAATAGCTTCACTTTCGAGATTTTCAGCCTTTCTGGAAACTCTCTTTCACTAAATGATAAGTTGGCTATGTATGCCAAGGGACTTGCAACCTGTAGAGCTGTCTTGATTATGACAGACACCGACACCTCATCTACTTACAATGGAACAGCATTACTTTACATTCACACTGTGCTGCTGACACCTGAACTGATTGATTAATTCATATGTAATGATTGTACAGAGAGAAATGTGAATAAACCACTGTAAAAGTATAGTTGGATTAGGAACTGCACATTTATTTCATTGTTGTATAATTAAGAATATAAAACACATCAATTTGTAAAGTCAGGAGTCTTCCTTAGAATGTGAGGAATAATTACTATGAAAATC
This sequence comes from Schistocerca cancellata, assembly GCF_023864275.1. NCBI lineage: Eukaryota > Metazoa > Arthropoda > Insecta > Orthoptera > Acrididae > Schistocerca > Schistocerca cancellata. The sequence continues at coordinate 602,248,852 of NC_064626.1, forward strand.
ATAAAATTCTGCTGAATAACTGAGGAAGCCATTAAGCCAGAGGAGAGCCAAGCTTTTGCCCTTGTCATTCTATTTTGTACACACTTTTTCTATGAAAGAAAATGCACAACAGGCACACCTGATGGACAGTGTCAAGACAAGGTTGACACGGACGTCTTACCATTTTCTGTTTTCGTGAACACCTTTTATGTACGACAAAGTAAACTATGGACGTAATTAACTGTAGAGAGAAGTCTGCCAGTAGTGTTATTGCAGTGAGGTCATGTTTTGGTTCACTCTGCAAGGCTTTAAATATTTGTGTTAACATTGGTACAAACTATGGAGAGTCCATAATTAGCATTCCTCCATTAAAAAGTCATCTCATGCAAATCACAGCCATGGAAGCAAGACTTTTCCCGGCTAAAATATGGTGCTGCAAGAATTGTGCCACCTTACTTCAAGGATGTTTCTCAAACATTATGGAAACTCATCCATCTAATTAACAGGAGATGTAAAGAACTTGCAGAAGTATTTTTGCACCACATTCTCATCTTTACTGCTTCTGATAAGACAAGCTAATGACATTTTACTTCATTAGTCCTATACAGGAGAGCCAGACTGTGTTAGCATAGACAGAGTTGAAAACACCAGTAAACACCAGTTTACCATTTCATTTCATTTCAAGTACCTATCATCCTATTACTTAAATGCTATCTTAAAATTACTGTTTTTTTATGTGGAAAAGTAACAACAATGAATGCCTTGCATGTGGTTTATTAAAGTAAGAAAGTGGTCACACAAATTTGATTCATTTAAATTCATTTACTTGAAATCTCAGGATTAAAGTAACTTAAGTCTGATGATAATTGCTAACTTCAGTTTTGTTGTGCAAAGTTTGTGAAGTAATGTTTAAGAAAAACAATAGTTAAAAAGGCATGTCATTACAGATCTTGGTAGTTTTTTCCTGGTGCAAAAAGCAATGGTTAGATTACAGGAATTATAAATTCATTAACTGTTCTAGGTCAAACAAAGAGACTTACTACAAGGTGTCTGTCACTGTGTTTTAGTGGGAAATATTAATTATCACAATGATAATTAAGCCAATAGTCAACTGAAGTGTATACTTTGTTTCTAAACACAATGACCCACTAGTTGCCCAACTAAATGCTCCAGAAGAAATGTGATAGACTAATTAATATTTAAACAGGCACAAACACTGTTAGCATTAGTAAGAATGTTCAGTTTAGTTTAAAATAGTGTTCAAATTGTTAATATTATTGTTTTAGTGATGAGTTTGAAGTTATATGTTACGAAAGACAGCCAAAGTTATAGCAACATCACACAGCTTAACAGGTGTGACCTCACAATTGTAATAAAAGATAGTAAGAGAACACTATAATTATTTGTAAAGTAACATTTTGGACAGGACACAGAAACATTCTGGAACCAAAAAAATTATAAGGACACAGTAATTGCACTGCAGAACTGTGAGTACCATCGTCTACAATCAGTTTGGGTACTGTAACAACCAAGGTGTATCATCTACCACTATTTCATCTTTTCTTCAACGTCATCAGTTCAGTAGACTACGTGAAGAACTTTTTGTTTAGGAAGGCTTTTGTGTGTTACATTTTCATGATGTGCAATAATTGTAGGGCCAACAATCAAGAGGTGGAGGAGGTGGTAAATTTGATACAAGATAATGAGAAGAAAGTTTAAGATAATGTTAGTGATATACAATCAGAAATGGAAGTAGTAGGTGAAGATTCAAACCATATCTGTTCATCGATTCAAGGTTTCGTTTCAGTCATGAGGAAATACACACATCAAAAAAAGTTTTGCATCACCCCGGTTCCCAAAACTCGGGAAGGTAGATGTTGACTGTGGATATTGTATTACAGACAGTGTCTCTCTGACTGCTCAGAGATGTCACTAAACCCACCCAAAGATGTAAACAACCATGAATGAGCAACGCCTATTAAATGGAAGGGGTCCGGCAGCCGATCAGTTCCAGTCATTCTACCAGGAAGGAGGTACACAGCTCATGTTGTCTGTAGTTCAACCATCCCTAGACTGTCAATACCACAGATCAATCGCGTCTGCATTTTTACTTTGTGTCAGGAAGGGCTCTCAATGAGGGAAGTGTCTAGGTGTCTCGGAGTGAACCAATGCGATGTTGTTCGGACATAGAGGAGATACAGAGAGACAGGAGCTGTCGATGACATTCCTCGCTCAAGGGCTACATTATGGCTCGCTCGGAGGAACCCTGACAGGAATGCCACCATGTATAATAATGCTTTTTGTGCAGCCACAGAGCCTCGTGTTACAACTCAAACTGTGCACAATAGGCTGCATGATGCACAACTTCACTCCTGACATCCATTGTGAGGTCCATCTTTGCAACCTCGACACCATGCAGCACGGTACAGATGGGGCCAACAACGTGCCGAATGGACTGCTCAGGATTGGCAGCATGTTCTCTTCACCAATGATTGTCGCATCTCTCTTCAATCAGTCAGTCTACGGAGATATGTTTGAAGGCAACCCGGCCAGGCTGAATGACTTAGACACACTGTCCAGCGAGTGCAGCAAGGTGGAGGTTTCCTGCTGTTTTCGGGTGGCACTATGTAGGGTCGACATATGCTGGTGGTGGTCATGGAAGGTGCCATAACGGCTGTATGATACGTGAATGCCATCCTTCGACCAACAGCGCAACCATATTGGTGAGGCATTCGTCTTCATAGATGACAATTTGCACCCCGATTGTGTGCATCTTGTGAATGACTTCCTTCAGGATAACAACATCATTCAATTAGAGTGGCCAGCATGTTCTCCAGACATGAACCCTATCAAACATGCCTGGGATAGTTTGAAAAGGGCTGTTTATGGATGACGTGACCCACCAACAAATTTGAGGGATCTATGCTGAATCGCCGCTGGTGAGTGGCATAATCTGCACAAACAGTACCTTGATGAACTTGTGGATAGTATGCCATGATGAATACAGGCATACATCAATGCAAGAGGACATGCTACTAGGAATTAGAGGTACTGGTGTTTACAGCAATCTGGACCACCATCTCTGAAGGTCTCTCTGTATGGTGGTACAACATGCAATGTGTGGTTTTAATGAGCAATAAAAAGGGTGGAAATGATGTCTATGTTTATGTCTATTCCAATTTTCTGTACAGGTTCTGGTACTCTTGGAAATATGAACCATGGACCTTGGCATTGGAGGGTAGGCTTACATTCCTCAGCGAATCAGATAACCGTACCGTAGGTGCAATAACAATGGGGAGGTATCTGTTGAGATGCCACACAAATGTGTGGTTCCTGAAGAGGGGCAGCAGCCTTTTCAGTAGTTGCAGGGGCAACAGTCTGGATGATTGACTCATCTGGCCTTGTAACACTAACCAAAACGGCCATGCTATGCTGGTACTGCGAACGGCTGAAAGCAAGGGGAAACTACAGCTGTAATTTTTCCCGAGGGCATGTTGCTTTACTGTATGGTTAACTGATTATGGCGTCCTCTTGGGTAAAATATTCCGGAGGTAAAATAGTCCCCCATTCGGATCTCTGGGCGGGGACTACTCAGGAGGACGTCGTTATCAGGAGAAAGAAAACTGGCATTCTACGGATTGGAACGTGGAATGTGAGATCCCTTAATCGGGCAGGTAGGTTAGAAAATTTAAAAAGGGAAATGGATAGGTTAAAGTTAGATATAGTGGGAATTAGTGAAGTTCGGTGGCAGGAGGAACAAGACTTCTGGTCAGGTGAATACAGGGTTATAAATACAAAATCAAATAGGGGTAATGCAGGAGTAGGTTTAATAATGAATAAAAAAATAGGAGTGCGGTTAAGCTACTACAAACAGCATAGTGAATGCATTATTGTGTCCAAGGTAGACACGAAGGCCATGCCTACTACAGTAGTACAAGTTTATATGCCAACTAGCTCTGCAGATGATGAGGAAATTGAAGAAATGTATGATCAAATAAAAGAAATTATTCAGGTAGTGAAGGGAGATGAAAATTTAATAGTCATGGGTGACTGGAATTCGACAGTAGGAAATGGGAGAGAAGGAAACATAGTAGGTGAATATGGATTGGGGCTAAGAAATGAAAGAGGAAGCCGTCTGTTAGAATATTGCACAGAGCATAACTTAATCATAGCTAACACTTGGTTCAAGAATCTTAACTGAAGGTTGTATACATGGAAGAATCCTGGAGATACTAAAAGGTATCAGATAGATTATATAATGGTAAGACAGAGATTTAGGAACCAGGTTTTAAATTGTAGGAAATTTCCAGGGGCAGATGTGGACTCTGACCACACTCTATTGGTTATGACCTGTAGATTAAAACTGAAGAAATTGCAAAAAGGTGGGAATTTAAGGAGATGGGACCCGGATAAACTTACTAAACCAGAGGTTGTATGGAGTTTCAGGGAGAGCATAAGGGAACAATTGACAGAAATGGGGGAAAGAAATACGGTAGAAGACGAATGGGTAGCTCTGAGGGATGAAGTAGTGAAGGCAGCAGAGGATCAAGTAGGTAAAAAGACAAGGGCTAGTAGAAATCCTTGGGTAACAGAAGAAATATTGAATTTAATTGATGAAAGGAGAAAATATAAAAATGCAGTAAATGAAGCAGGCAAAAAGGAATACAAACGTCTCAAAAATAAGATTGACAGGAAGTGCAAAATGGCTAAGCAGGCATGGCTAGAGGACAAATGTAAGGATGTAGAGGCTTAGCTCACTAGGGGTAAGATAGATACTGCCTACAGGAAAATTAAAGAGACCTTTGGAGATAAGAGAACCACTTGCATGAACATAAAGAGCTCAGATGGAAACCCAGTTCTAAGCAAAGAAGGGAAAGCAGAAAGGTGGAAGGAGTATATAGAGCGTCTATACAAGGGCGATGTACTTGAGGACAATATTATGGAAATGGAAGAGGATGTAGATGCACATGAAATGGGAGATATGATACTGAGTGAAGAGTTTGGCAGAGCACTGAAAGACCTGAGTCGAAACAAGGCCCCCGGAGTAGACAACATTCCATTGGAACTACTGACGGCCTTGGGAGAGCCAGTCCTGACAAAACTCTACCATCTTGTGAGCAAGATGTATGAGACAGGCGAAATACCCTCAGACTTCAAGAAGAGTATAATAATTCCAATCCCAAAGAAAGCAGGTGTTGACAGATATCAAAATTACTGAACTATCAGTTTAATAAGTCACAGCTGCAAAATACTAACACGAATTATTTACAGACGAATGGAAAAACTGGTAGAAGCCAACCTCGGGGAAGATCAGTTTGGATTCCGTAGAAATACTGGAACACGTGAGGCAATACTGACCTTACGACTTATCTTAGAATATAGATTAAGGAAAGGCAAACATATGTTTCTAGCATTTGTAGACTTGGGGAAAGTTTTTGACAATTTTGACTGGAATACTCTCTTTCAAATTCTGAAGGTGGCAGGGGTAAAATACAGGGAGCGAAAGGCTATCTGCAATTTGTACAGAAACCAGATGGCAGTTATAAGAGTCGAGGGGCATGAAAGGGAAGCAGTGGTTGGGAAGGGAGTGAGACAGAGTTGTAGCTTCTCCCCGATGTTATTCAATCTGTATATTGAGCAAGCAGTAAAGGAAACAAAAGAAAAATTTGGAGTAGGTATTAAAATCCAGGGAGAAGAAATAAAAACTTTGATGTTCGCCGTTGACATTGTAATTCTGTCAGAAACAGCAAAGGACTTGGAAGAGCAGTTGAACGGAATGGACAGTGTCTTGAAAGGAGGATATAAGATGAACATCAACAAAAGCAAAACGAGGATAATGGAATGTAGTCGAATTAAGTCCGGTGATGCTGAGGGAATTAGATTAGGAAATGAGACACTTAAAGTAGTAAAGGAGTTTTGCTATTTGGGAAGCAAAATAACTGATGATGGCCAAAGTAGAGAGGATATAAAATGTAGACTGGCAATGGCAAGGAAAGCGTTTCTGAAGAAGAGAAATTTGTTAACATCGAGTATAGATTTAAGTGTCAGGAAGTCGTTTCTGAAAGTGTTTGTATGGAGTGTAGCCATGTACGGAAGTGAAACATGGACAATAAATAGTTTGGACAAGAAGAGAATAGAAGCTTTCGAAATGTGGTGCTGCAGAAGAATGTTGAAGATTAGGTGGGTAGATCATGTAACTAATGAGGAGGTATTGAATAGGATTGGGGAGAAGAGGACTTTGTGGCACAACTTGACTAGAAGAAGGGATCGGTTGGTAGAACATGTTCTGAGGCATCAAGGGATCACCAATTTAGTATTGGAGGGCAGCGTGGAGGGTAAAAATCGTAGAGGGAGACCAAGAGGTGAATACTATAAGCAGATTCAGAAGGATGTAGGTTGCAGTAAGTACTGGGAGATGAAGAAGCTTGCACAGAATAGAGTAGCATGGAGAGCTGCATCAAACCAGTCTCTGGACTGATAACAACAACAACAACAACAACAACAACAACAACAACAGTTGGCGATAGTAGCAACCTTTTTAATAAGCTTGTGAAACTAACTGGGGAGAAACTGGGTAAACAAAGTCAGAAGATAGACAGCCAGATTGGGAAAAAATTGAAAAACAGTGAGAAATTATGCAAAAAATTAAACAGTTTCAATACAAAGGAGAGGCAGTGTCAAGCACTAAATTGTATCAGAAAAGGTCTAGATGATGACAAAGTTCAGGTAGAGAAAACTGTAGAGATAACTGAGGGGTTAGAAAGGGCTTTAAATAATTTTTAATGTATGTAAACACAGAGTGTAGTAAGTTTGAAGCTCATATTAGTTCTGCAGAAACTAAAACTGAGAAGGTACAAAACAAACTGATGAATGAGACAGAGAGCAATGACAAGAACCTAAAATTCTTACATTCTATGATAAAAAATAAGAGTGACAGTATAAATCCGAAATTGATTGAATCAAACAGAATATTTAATGATGCATTAATAATATTTCAAGTGTTATGGCAAAGTTAGATGAAATATAACAAGGAATTTTTGTAGTAACAACAGTAGTACTTGGACTGGTATAAACATGAAGAACTTTCCTGGAGAAAACAAACTCCACCCCAGGACTTTTTTTTTACCAATGTAGGGATAATGTTACGAACAGTGTATGTCAGACAACTTTAAAATTAAATTTTTAAAGAAATTTTTAAATAGGGAAGCACTGCCATGGGCTAATCACAATATACATACAGATATGACTTTCACAAAATTCAATTTTTTTTTTGAGCAAATTTTGGTCTGAAATCAAACAAGCTATTATTAACTCACAATTCTTTAATGGCTTATGTTTCCAAGAAGGTAGCATCTGCATGGAAGATTTTGTGAACAACAACTAAAACAACTGTATACTTAGATAAACTGTTAGATGAGACAATACAAATAGATGCATCTTTAGCATTTGCCACACGACGTACAGTGGGGGTTAGTGTAAGGGCCAGATGACTCTAGTGAACAATTTTAAAAATATGTTCATAAAAGTAGACATGGAGTGGGAAAGAAAGAAGAGACAGAGGGATAGGCAAAGGGAACATGAATAGTATCAGAATGGGAGAGGGTGGGGGATGGCCCAATGATCATCAACAAGACAGAGACAAAAGGAGAGAGATCAAGAACAATTATATATAACAGTAATAGGATGGATAACTATTGGAATGACAGATGCATAGATGATGAAAGGAGAAATAATAGTTAGAGTGATAGACAAAGGGACGATGAAAGGGTTCGTGAGCAAAGAAGTAGGCAATGGGAATGTAATGATGGAAACAGATAACAGGAATTTTGGAAATAGAAGAAAGGGATTGGGAAAACTAAACCGCACCGCCTGTCGGTTTGGGATGAGAGAAAATAGATATCAGAATCAGGCTAATAATTTTAGGAGAGGAAGGGGAAATTTTCAGAGGGTGTTATACAGCAGAGATTACAGTAGTTCACACCAGGTAAATAGGATAGAGTGCTGCAGGAATTTTGGGGAGATATATCAAAGGAAATGAAAGCGGTAGAAAATAGGAAGAAGAGGGCTGAAGCTGATCGTGAAGATGATTCGTTGACAAACTTATTTGCTTGTAACTATAACAGAGTTTTGATTAACAAAATTAGTGATGATAATTGTAATGAGTTAGGTCTTGATAGGTTATTGAGTGATGGACATACAGAGGACAGTGGTGAGGTTGAATGTGTTGAGATAGAGGGGTGAGAAAATATCTAAATCTCATGGCAAGTTAAAAAAGAGAGTAAGAGAGAGAGGGAGATATACTGGGGATAGGCAAAATAATGTGAAAAATGTTAGTAATGGGATGGTTGTGTTTGACGGTCAACAACACAGGTAAGGTACGTGTTGTGCGGGACTGTGTGTGTTCAATATGGACTAGGCATCAGTGCAGGTTGTTTACAAGTAGTGCACACTTCATATTTGTATTCAGAGGCCACAGTTGACTTTCAATGAAAGACCTAACAGAGTTCCAAAGAGGGCAGTTTGTGGTGGCCTGATTAGCTGGAGCATCGGTAACCAGGACAGCCAACTTACTGAATGTTTCAAGAGCAACTGTTTCAAGAGTCATGACAGCCTACACAAAACATGGAAAGACATCATAGTGCAAATGTAATAGTAAGAGCAAATCAAAACTGAATGACAGAGATCATTGTATGCTAATAAAAATTGTGTCAAAACAACACAAAACTATGGTGGCTAAAATGACTGCAGAGCTCAATAACCATCTTTGAGACGCAGTATCTATTGACAATGTTCGCCAAGAACTCTGTAAAGTGAATGTTCATGAATGAGCTGCTATACCAAAACCATTAGTGACGACATCCAATGTAAAGAAGTGTGAAACATCCTGGATGGCTGATCAGTGGAAACATGTCAAGTGGTCCAACGAGTCAACGTTTTCATTATTTCCAACATCAGGCTGAGTTTACATATGGAGAATGCCAAAAGAAGCCTATAATCCTGACTGCTTGATTCCAACGGTTAAGCATAGAGGTCTAAGTGTCATGGTCTGGGCAGTCATTTCATGGTGTTCTGTTGGTCCTATCATTACTCTCAAAGGCCGTGTTACAGCCAACAATTATGTGAATATTTTAGGTGATCAGGTGCACCCCGTGATTCAAATGTTGTTCCCCAACAATGATGTCATATTTAGAATGATAATGCACCCTTCACACAGCCAGGACATTACAATCATGGTATGAGGAGTATGCAACTGAACTGCAGCACCTTCCCCAGACTTGAACATTATTGAACTCTTACAGGCATTATTGGAGCACAGACTCCAGAGCAGATTTCTGTCTCCCTCATCACTGCTGGAGTTAGAAGAGGTTCTGACTGAAGATGGCATAACATTCTACTGGAGAGTACACCACCATTATTGCCAATACTCCAAGAGAAATCACAGCTGTACTATGGGCAAAAGGGGATCCAACCCCTTATTAATAAAACGTGTTCACATTATTTTGCCTAACCCCTGTATAATATGTGCATATTGTAAACCCCTTCCCTTGAAAATTTCTCTCCTTCATATCTCCTCTGGGTTGCCACAGATGACAGTCACTAATCTCATTCACACTACAATTGCAGTACATGTGAGGTGCCTATTTGCTTCCACTGCCTTCAGTGGAATGCATAAGTTCTAATTAATGTCCACCAACCTGCACTCTTCTGTAGCCATTGTCACCTGTGCAGAAAACGGCATGTACACCATGAATCTGTTTTCTTGAGGTTATAATAAACTCTATACAAGGCACTGATATTTTATAAATAATTAAATTTCAAATTAGTTTATGTACACAGGATGCCACTTGCTTTTTGTAAACAGAATATGTGAACCTGCACGATTATATTCCACTTTATGAATCACAAATAATATCCAATCTTCATACTTTCTTAAAAACAAAACAATGAACTGCATATCTGCATAACTGCTATCAACTGTTCTCAATTACATGTCCATATAACCACATATTGCTAATAAAGTCCTAACCTGATGGCAGACAACACATCTGTCCTCCGAGACTGATCTTGCAGACAAACCGCTTTGCCCACCATCTAAGTTAGGCATGATCCGAAGACCTCCATAGTGCTTTGTCTGCCTTTTCATTTACCAACTGTTCACTATTTTGCTGACAATTAACAATTGTGAAATAATTGAATGATAGCGCGCTATTGAGAGATGCTTTAACAATAAATGTGTGTAAATACGCTATTTCGTTTTTCTAACATTAATAACAGAAGATTATCATGTTGCCATGCAACTTCCAAACACAGCAGCTAATCTCAAAGGAGGACCACAATTTAGCTTATCTTTCTCACAATACCCTTATCAAACAAACCATCTGTCATCAGTACCTCACACCACGTTATGTCATCTTCCCATTGCTGCCTTCACAACTGCTCTAAGTAGAGCTTCTTGAAGCCGAATATGATGGCTGTAAAGCCAGAAATATTACAATCTACATCTACATACATACTCTGCAAGCCACCGTACAGTGTGTGGCAAAGGGTACCCTATACCACACCTAACCATTTTCTTTCCTGTTCCACTAACAGATAGAGCGAGGGAAAAACTACTGTCTACGTACCTCCATATGATCCCTAATTTTTCATATCTTATCTTCGTGGTCCCTACAAGAAATATACATTGGTGGCAGTGCAATCGTTCTGCAGTCAGTCTCAAATGCTGGTTCTTTAAACTTTCTCAGTAATGTTCCTTAAAATGAATGTCTTCTTCCCTACTGGGATTCCCACTTGAGCTCCCGAAGCTTATCCATAGCACTTGCATGCCTATCGAACCTATCGGTAACAGACCTAGTAGCTCGCCTCTGAATTGTTTCTAAGTCTTCTTTCAATCTGGCCTGGTGTAGATCCCAAACATTCCAGTAATACTCAAGAACAGGTCGCACTAGTGTCTTATACACAGTCTCCTTTACAGATGAGCCACACTTTCCTAAAATTCTTTCAATAGACCAAAGTCAACCAATCACCTTCCCTATCACAATCCTCGTAAGCTCATTCCATTTCATATTGCTTCGGAACATTAAACACAAATACTTAAACGATATGATTGTGTCACAAAGGACACTACTAATGCTGTAGCCCAATTATGGGTTTTCTACCATTCATCATATCAACTACAAATTTTGTCTAGGTCATCTTGTATCAATGTACCGTCACTTATCTTCGACACCTTCCTGTACACCACAGTATCATCAGTGAACATCTGCAGATTTCTGCCCACCCTGTCTGCCCGATCACGTATGCATATAGAAAATAGCAACAGTCCTATTACACTTGTGTGTTCTCTTCTGAACCGGAAGTGCAGCAGCCTTTGCTTTTTCAGCATTTTCCAAATTTCATTATAACACCAGAGCACAATTTACAATCTGGACAGGACCGTTAGTAAGTATGATTATTATTATTATTATTATTATTATTATTATTATTATTCTTTCTTTCTTTCCTCAGACGTTATGTCTGGTCAAAAATGGAAAGTGACGCGGACCTTGATCAAGCGTGACTTCCTTTTAACTGTACGGTATATGTTATATTGCATTTAGGAACTTTCGGGTGATTGAACATGTATCAATAATTACGGATTTCTGTAGTTGTATATATAAGTTTGGATGTAGCTGTATTGCATTGATATACTGGTGGATATTGTGTGGTATGACTCCTGTAGTTGATAGTATAATTGGTATAATGTCAACTTTATCCTGATGCCACATGTCCTTGACTTCCTCGGCCAGTTGGATGTATTTTTCAATTTTTTCTCCTGTTTTCTTTTGTATATTTGTTGTATTGGGAATGGATATTTCGATTAGTTGTGTTAATTTCTTCTTTTTATTGGTGAGTATGATGTCAGGTTTGTTATGTGGTGTTGCTTTATCTGTTATAATGGTTCTGTTCCAGTATAATTTGTATTCATCATTCTCCAGTACATTTTGTGGTGCATACTTGTATGTGGGAACATGTTGTTTTATAAGTTTATGTTGTAAGCCAAGCTGTTGATGTATTACTTTTGCTACATTGTCATGTCTTCTGGGGTATTCTGTATTTGCTAGTATTGTACATCCACTTGTGATGTGATCTACTGTTTCTATTTGTTGTTTGCAAAGTCTGCATTTATCTGTTGTGGTATTGGGATCTCTAATAATATGCTTGCTGTAATATCTGGTGTTTATTGTTTGATCCTGTATTGCAATCAGAGAATCCTTCCGTCTCACTGTATATATTGCCTTTTCTTAGCCATGTGTTGGATGCGTCTTGATTGATGTGTGGCTGTGTTAGATGACGGGTGCTTGCCATGTAGTGTTTTCTTTTTCCAATTTACTTTCTTCGTATCTGTTGATGTTATGTGATCTAGAGGGTTGTAGAAGTGGTTATGAAATTGCAGTGGTGTAGCCGATGCATTTATATGAGTGATTGCTTTGTGCATTTTGCTAGTTTCTGCTCGTTGTATAAAGAATTTTCTTAAATTGTCTACCTGTCCATAATGTAGGTTTTTTATGTCGATAAATCCCCTTCCTCCTTCCTTTCTGCTTAATGTGAATCTTTCTGTTGCTGAATGTATGTGATGTATTCTATATTTGTGGCATTGTGATCGTGTAAGTGTATTGAGTGCTTCTAGGTCTGTGTTACTCCATTTCACTACTCCAAATGAGTAGGTCAATATTGGTATAGCATAAGTATTTATAGCTTTTGCCTTGTTTCTTGCTGTCAATTCTGTTTTCAGTATTTTTGTTAGTCTTTGTCTTTTTTCATTTAGTTCTTCTTTAATATTTGTATTATCTATTCCTATTTTTTGTCTGTATCCTAGATATTTATAGGCATCTGTTTTTTCCATCACTGTGGTTATCCAATATGTAATCTTCTTGTTTAGTGTGTTTTCCCTTGACTATGCTATTTTTCTTCCATTTGTCTGTTCCAAAAGCCATATTTATATCATTGCTGAATACTTCTGTTATCTTTAGTAATTGGTTGAGTTGTTGATTTGTTTCTGCTAGTAGTTTTAGATCATCCATGTATAGCAAATGTGTGATTTTGTGTTGGTATGTTCCAGTAATATTGTATCCATAATTTGTATTATTTAGCATGTTGGATAGTGGGTTCAGAGCAAGGCAGAATCAGAAAGGACTTAATGAGTCTCCTTGGTATATTCCATGCTTAATCTGTATTGGCTGTGATGTGATATTATTTGAATTTGTTTGGATATTAAGTCTGGTTTTCCAATTTTTCATTACTATGTTTAGGAACTGTATCAATTTATGATCTACTTTGTATATTTCCAATATTTGTAGTAACCATGAGTGGGGTACACTATCAAAAGCTTTTTGGTAATCAATGTATGCGTAGTGTAGTGACCTTTGTTTAGTTTTAGCTTGATATGTCACCTCTGCATCTGTTATCAGTTGCTCTTTACATCCTCGTGCTCCTTTGCAACAGCCTTTTTGTTCTTCATTTACGAGGGCAGTTCAATAAGTAATGCAACACATTTTTTTTCTGAAACAGGGGTTGTTTTATTCAGCATTGAAATACACCAGGTTATTCCCCAATCTTCTAGCTACACAACACTATTTTTCAACGTAATCTCCATTCAATGCTACGGCCTTACGCCACCTTGAAACGAGGGCCTGTATGCCTGCACGGTAACATTCCACTGGTCGATGTCGGAGCCAACGTCGTACTGCATCAATAACTTCTTCATCATCCGCGTAGTGCCTCCCACGGATTGCGTCCTTCATTGGGCCAAACATATGGAAATCCGACGGTGCGAGATCGGGGCTGTAGGGTGCATGAGGAAGAACAGTCCACTGAAGTTTTGTGAGCTCCTCTCGGGTGCGAATACTTGTGTGAGGTCTTGCGTTGTCATGAAGAAGGAGAATTTCGTTCAGATTTTTGTGCCTACGAACACGCTGAAGTCGTTTCTTCAATTTCTGAAGAGTAGCACAATACACTTCAAAGTTGATCGTTTGACCATGGGGAAGGACATCGAACGAGTGTGTTCGCATGCTCCGCCATTGCAGGAGTCACAGCTGTGCACGGCCGGCCCACACGCGGGAGATCAGACAGTCTTGCTTGACCTTGCGGCGATGATGACACACACTTTGCCCAACGACTCACCGTGGTTTTGTCCACTGCCAGATCACCGTAGACGTTCTGCAAGCGCCTATGAATATCTGAGATGCCCTGGTTATCCGCCAAAAGAAACTCGATCACTGCCCGTTGTTTGCAACGCACATCCGTTAGAGACACCATTTTAACAGCTCCGTAAAGCGCTGCCACCTGTCGGAAGTCAATGAAACTATACGAGACGAAGCGGTAATGTTTGAAAATATTCCACAAGAAATTTCCGGTTTTTTCAACCAAAATTGGCCGAGAAAAAAAAATGTGTTGCATTACTTATTGAACTGCCCTCGTATAATTTTGTTCTGTGTTGTATGTGTCATTAATTTCTGTGTAATGACTGAAGTTAATGTTTTGTATATTGTTGGTAGGCATGTTATGGGGCGATATTTAGCTGTGTTTGCTGTGTGTGCTTGATCTTTAGGTTTCAGATAAGTTATTCCATGTGTAAGTGTATCAGGGAATACGTATGGGTCTGCAATGTAACTGTTAAATAATTTGTGATATGAATATAACAGAGGGAAACATTCCACGTGGGAAAAATATATCTAAAAAGAAAGATGATGAGACTTACCAAACAAAAGCGCTGGCAGGTCGATAGACACACAAACAAACACAAACATACACACAAAATTCAAGCTTTCGCAACAAACGGTTGCTTCGTCAGGAAAGAGGGAAGGAGCGGGAAAGACAAAACGATGTGGGTTTTAAGGGAGAGGGTAAGGAGTCATTCCAATCCCGGGAGCGGAAAGACTTACCTTAGGGGGAATGGCCCAGAAAATGTGGATGAGTTACTGAACAAATTTGAGAATGTAAAATACATGACTAGTCTTGACTTTCATCATACTGAATTAGACTCTAGAAAGTATACTGCATTTTTATATTATGGCAAATGTTTCCAGTATTGTGCAATTCCATTTTGGTTGAATGTTTCTGTAGTTGAATATACTATGGGTTGGATTTTGGTTTGGAAAAGTAATTGTTAGCCAAATTAACTATTAATGTAGATGACATTCTATTATCTATTATACCCCGAGTCACGCAGGATGGCACTTCCGTGCATTGAGGTGGAGTGATAGGGAAATGTGGAAGGGATGAGGTTTGTGCATGTGTGGCAGAAGAGAGTGGGCAAACGAAGTCTGCATTGCTGAACTATGTTGCTGCGGACAACAATCTTACTTCACATGTTGAGGTTGTGTCCACTGCTCCATGGCAATCATCTGAGTGACGGCAGAAGGCAAGAACAACTGATGGCGCTTAGAGTGCAATTTTTCTCAAAACGACACGTGCCTACTGACAAGATCATTGAAAAAGGTTGCACTAATTGGCATTTATTGTGATTTGGCCAGTATTATAAATAAAAAATATGATACATAACAAAATAAACTTCACAGTCAAACAAAAATCATTAGATTTGTTTGGCAACTGTTTCTAATCCATACAATTTTTTAAAAATGTGTATAATGCACCTATGAGAGTGTGTTTCACTGCAGTTCAATGTAAATCACTATGCATTAAAAAAGAATTACTGGTGGCAAAGACCAGTGCAAAAGACTATCATAAAAATTGACAGTATATCATCATATTTCTCACTGTCAATATACATTATAAGTGTAAACTAATTCATTCGATATTATAGTAGTAGGTTTAATAATGAATAAAAAAATAGGAGTGCGGGTTAGCTACTACAAACAGCATAGTGAACGCATTATTGTGGCCAAGATAGACACAAAGCCCATGCCTACTACAGTAGTACAAGTTTATATGCCAACTACCTCTGCAGATGATGAAGAAATAGATGAAATGTATGACGAGATAAAAGAAATTATTCAGGTAGACGAAAATTTAATAGTCATGGGTGACTGGAATTCGTCAGTAGGAAAAGGGAGAGAAGGAAACGTAGTAGGTGAATATGGATTCGGGGGAAGGAATGAAAGAGGAAGCCGCCTTGTAGAATTTTGCACAGAGCATAACTTAATCATAGCCAAAACTTGGTTCAAGAATCATAAAAGAAGGTTGTATACCTGGAAGAATCCTGGAGATACTAAAAGGTATCAAATAGATTATATAATGATAAGACAGAGATTTAGGAACCAGGTTTTAAATTGTAAGACATTTCCTGGGGCAGATGTGGATTCTGACCACAATCTATTGGTTATGAACTGCAGATTGAAACTGAAGAAACTGCAAAAAGGTGGGAATTTAAGGAGATGGGACCTGGATAAACTGAAAGAACCAGAGGTTTTTTTTTTTTTTTTTTTTGTGGTTTTTTTAGGGCGCAAAACTGCTATGGTCATTAGCGCCCAGCCCGTGACTTAAGGCAGTAAAAAACCGAAATTGAAAACCAGCAGCAATGGGAACAAACTCATAAAATTGGAGAAACTAAAAGTAGAAAGAATGCTTAAAAATCCATTACAGACAGGGGGTGATTGTCCCCAAAAAAAAACTTCAAATGACTGACGTCATTTCACTGTCACTAATAAACTGCAGAACGCGGTCGGCTGAGCGCGTGTCATCTGCTAAAATAGACAATAGATCAGGCGATAGCTGTAGACGGGAGCGTAACGGATTAAAATAGGGGCATTCAATTAAAAGGTGTCTGACCGTCCACGGCTGAGAGCAGTGGGGACAGAGTGGAGGAGGATCACCGCTTAAAAGATGTCTATGGCTAAAAAGACAGTGCCCTATCCGGAGTCTAGCTAAAATTACCTCCTCCCGACGACGCGTTCGGGAGGAAGAGGTCCAAGCGCAAGGAAGGGCTTTCACTTCCCGCAATTTATTACGGGGAAGTGTTGACCAATGCGCATGCCATAAATGAGCAACTTGGCGACATAAACCGCTCCGTAGATCGGTGAAGGGAAGCGACTGAATAGCTGGCCGAGGAAGAGAGACTGCAGCCTTGGCCGCCATATCGGCCGCCTCATTCCCACAGATACCAGCGTGTCCCGGGAGCCAGAGGAACGCCACCGAGACGCCCCCCAGGTGGAGCAAGCGCAGACAGTCCTGAATCCGGTGGACCAGAGGGTGCACAGGGTAAAGAGCTTGGAGACTGAGGAGAGAGCTGAGAGAATCGGAGCAGATAACGTACTGTATCCGCTGATGGCGGCGGATGTAGTGGACAGCCTGGAGAACAGCGTAAAGCTCCGCAGTATAAACCGAACACTGGTCGGGAAGTCGAAAGCGATTTGGGGTGTCGCCAACAATATAGGCACTCCCTACACCTAAGGATGTTTTCGAGCCGTCGGTGTAAATAAATGTGGCGTCCGTCATTTGTGCACATAGAGCAGCAAATGCCCGACGATAAACAAGTGTAGGGGTACCATCCTTGGGAAATTGACAAAGGTCACGGAGCAGGCAGATCCGGGGACGGAGCCAAGGCGGTGCTGTACCCCAAGTTGTCAAGAAGGTTTTCGGAAAGCGGCAGGAAAGAGAATGGAGCAATTGACGGAAGCGGACTCCCGGGGGTAGTAGGGAGGAGGAGCGGCCTGCATACCCTACATCAAAGGAGGCGTCGAAAAAAAGGTCATGGGCTGGATTAGCAGGCATGGAAGACAGATGGCTAGCATAACGACACAGGAGGACTGCTCGCCGATTGGACAGCGGAGGTTCAGCAGTCTCAGCATAAAGGCTTTCCACAGGGCTAGTGTAAAAAGCTCCAGACACTAAACGTAATCCACGGTGGTGGATAGAGTCGAGACGCCGAAGAATAGACGGCCGAGCAGAGGAGTAGACTATGCTTCCGTAATCCAATTTTGAGCGCACTAAGGCGCGACAGAGGCGGAGAAGGACCACTCGGTCCGCTCCCCAGGAGGTACCATTCAGGACACGGAGGGTGTTAAGCGATCGCAGACAGCGAGCCGAAAGATAGGAAACGTGGGAGGACCAGCACAGTTTTCTGTCAAACATAAGACCCAAGAATTTAGCGACGTCTGAAAACGGAAGGTTGACAGGACCTAGATGTAAGGAGGGCGGAAGAAACTCCTTCCGTCGCCAAAAATTGACACAAACGGTCTTACTGGGTGAGAAACGGAAGCCGGTTTCGATGCTCCACGAGTGGAGGCGATCAAGACATCCTTGAAGACGTCGTTCAAGAAGGCTGGTCCGTTGGGAGCTGTAGTAGATCGCAAAATCGTCCACAAAGAGGGAGCCCGAGACATCAGGAAGGAGACAATCCATAATTGGATTTATGGCGATGGCAAACAGTACAACACTCAGCGCGGATCCCTGGGGTACCCCGTTTTCTTGGGAGAAAGTACGGGAGAGAGTAGTGTTCACCCGCACCCTAAAAGTGCGCTCTGCCATAAATTCGCGAAGAAAAAGGGGCAGCCGGCCTCGAAAGCCCCAAGAGAACAGTGTGCGAAGGATGCCTGTCCTCCAACAGGTATCGTATGCTCTCTCCAGATCAAAAAATATTGCTACCGTTTGGCGTTTCCGGAGAAAATTGTTCATGATATAAGTGGAGAGAGCAACAAGATGGTCAACTGCAGAACGATGCTTCCGAAATCCGCATTGGGCTGGTGTTAAAAGACTGCGGGATTCCAGCCACCAAGCTAAACGGTAATTCACCATACGCTCCAAAACCTTACAGACACTACTCGTGAGAGAAATGGGGCGATAGCTAGAGGGGAGATGTTTGTCCTTTCCAGGTTTCGGAACGGGAACGACAATAGCTTCCCGCCACCGTTTGGGAAAGGTACTGTCGGTCCAAATTCGATTATAAAGGCGAAGGAGGTAACGCAGACTAGGGGTTGATAAATGCAGCAACATTTGGACGTGGATACCATCCGGTCCTGGGGCGGAGGAGCGAGAAGATGAGAGGGCATGTTGGAGTTCCCGCATAGAGAAAACAGTATTGTAGCTTTCGTGATTTTGGGAGGAGAAAGCAAGAGGTCGCACTTCCGCTGCACGTTTCTTCGGGAGAAACGCTGGCGGGTAATTTGAAGAGCTCGAAATCTCAGCAAAGTGCTGACCCAACGAGTTAGAAATTGCGACGGGGTCCACTAAGGTATCATGCGCGACAGTGAGCCCAGAAACCGGGGAGAAACTAGGCGCGCCTGAGAACCGTCGAAGCCGACTCCAAACTTCCGAGGAGGGAGTGAAGGTGTTAAATGAGCTAATAAAGAATTTCCAGCTTGCCTTCTTGCTATCGCGGATGACGCGACGGCATCGCACACGGAGCTGCTTATAGCGGATACAGTTGGCCAAAGTAGGATGGTGACGGAAAATGCGAAGAGCACGTCGCCGCTCACGCATTGCGTCACGGCATGCCTCGTTCCACCAAGGAACTGGGGGGCGCCGGGGCAATTCGGAGGTGCGTGGTATTGAACGTTCCGCAGCTGTAAGGATAACGTCGGTAATGTGTGTGACCACCTCGTCGACGCTGGGAAAGCGACGGTCATCGAATGTCGCGAGAGACGAAAAATGTGTCCAATCGGCTTGGGCAAACTTCCAGCGTCGCGGGCGCATATATGGCAGTTGAGGCTGCAGTCTGAGGACACATGGAAAGTGGTCACTCGAGTGTGTATCATCAAGGGCGAACCATTCGAAGCGCCGAGCTAGCGGAACAGTACCGACCGCAAGGTCCAAATGAGATAAGGTTGTCGTGGAGGCAGACAAAAATGTGGGGACCCCAGTGTTAAGGCAAACTAGATCCGCTTGGTGGAAGACGTCTAGCAATACGGAGCCACGTGGACAAGGGTGTGGAGATCCCCAAAGCGGGTGGTGGGCATTGAAGTCCCCAACCAGCAAATAGGGGGGTGGAAGCTGACCAAGAAGATGAAGGAGATCAGCTCGTGCCATTGGTGTGGACGATGGAATGTATACAGTACAAAGAGAGAACGTGTATCCGGAAAGTGAAAGACGGACGGCGACAGCTTGGAAGGAAGTGTTTAAGGGGATTGGGTGATAATGGAGAGTATCATGGAGAAGAATCATGAGTCCTCCATGGGCTGGAGAGCCTTCAACAGAGGGGAGATCATATCGGACAGTCTGAAAATGAGGGAGAACAAAGCGGTCATGGGGACGCAGCTTTGTTTCCTGAAGACAGAAGATGACCGGCGAGTAGGAGCGTAAGAGGACCGACAATTCATCCCGATTGGCTCGAATGCCGCGGATATTCCAGTGGATAATGGACATGGGGTGAAAAGAAAATGGAGGAATGTGACCAAAGTTGCTGTCAACTCAAAGACTGCTCGGAGCTAGCAACCGACAGCATGGAATGGCATTCAGCCGAAGGCAGAAGATCCTGATCCATAGGTTGGTCAGGAGCAGTCCCTGCCACCAGCGATCGGCCGGTTGACCGGCCACCAGCAGTGCGCCTCGGCGACACAGAAGATGGCCGAGGGCGATTTCCGCCAGGTGGTGCTGTAGAGGGGGCACGCCTTGGCGGAGAAGGAGAGGAACTGGGTTTCTTTGTAGCCTTCTTGGAAGAATGTTGTTTAGATGAGGGAGGAACCGATGGTTGTGATGTTGCGGTACGTAAAAACTCTTCACGAGTATGCTCTTTCTTCGAAGACTTGGCGTCCGACTTTTTGGCTCGAGATGTAGCAGAACCCGACGAAGGGTGAGCCATAGAGTGGGCAGGCGAAAGTGGTGAGGTTGAACGAGCGATCTTTGCGCTGGCCAATCTGACGACCGTGGTACTAAAGGTGAGGTCGCAAGTCTGCGTGGCCGCCTCCTTTGTTGGCCGAGGAGAAGCAAGGACAGTGCTGTATTTTCCTGTCTGAGGCACGGTGGGCTTGCGACTGGCGAATAATTTTCGAGCAGCAAAGGTCGACACCTTTTCCTTCACCCTTATTTCCTGGATGAGCTTCTCGTCCTTAAAAACGGGGCAATCTCGAGAGGAAGCAGCGTGGTCACCCATACAGTTGATGCAGCGAGGGGATGGAGGTGGACAAGCACCCTCATGGGCATCCTTGCCACACGTAACACATTTGGCTGGATTGGAACAGGACTGGCTGGTGTGATTGAACCGCTGACATCGTTAGCAACGCGTAGGGTTTGGGACGTAAGGGCGAACGGAAATTATCTCATAGCCTGCTTTGATTTTCGATGGGAGTTGAACTGTGTCAAATGTCAAGAAGACAGTGCGGGTTGGAATGATGTTCGTGTCAACCCGTTTCATTACTCTATGAACTGCCGTTACGCCCTGGTCAGACAGATAGTGCTGAATTTCTTCGTCAGACAATCCATCGAGGGAGCGTGTATAAACGACTCCACGCGAGGAATTCAAGGTACGGTGCGGTTCCACCCGGACAGGGAAGGTGTGGAGCAGAGAAGTACGCAGCAATTTTTGTGCCTGGAGGGCACTGTGTGTTTCTAACAACAGGGTGCAATTCCGTAATCTGGAACAAGACTTTACAGGACCTGCTATTGCATCGACTCCTTTCTGAATAATGAAAGGGTTGACCGTGGAGAAGTCGTGACCTTCATCAGACCGAGAAACAACAAGGAACTGTGGCAACGATGGAAGAATCGTCTGTGGCTGAGACTCAGTATACTTACGTTTGTGAGCAGACTTAGTGGAAGGTGAGGAAACCATTGCGGAAGAATCCCCCATGATTACCGGCGTCTCCGATGGCGCGCTCCTCCCTTGTGGGGGCCCTCTCTGAGGGCACTCCCGCCTTAGGTGATTGTTCACACCTCAGGTCACACCTCCCGACAAACGGACGGAGGGACCAATCGGCATTTTCGGAAGGTATCAGCTCGGGTAATCACCCCTCCCTGGGCCTGGCCGTTACCAGGGGGTACGTACGTGTCCTACCTGTCTACCCGGGGCGGGGAATTACGCGTTACCCTGTCACCGGCTACGCACGAAGGGCGTGGGTCGGCCTTCAGACACGCACAGGGAGGAAGAAAGAGAAAGGGAAAGGAAGGAAGAGGGGTCTCAAACGCCGCAGCGGAGAAAAGAGAAAGAAGAGGTAAGGAAAAGAGAAGGACAAAGGAAGGAAGAAGACAGAGAAGGACAAAGGAAGGAAGAAGACATAAAAGCAAGGAAGGCAAAGAATGCAGTACATTTACGAGCGTCCGTCTCCGGACGTAGGCACAAACCATACTCCCAGATGGGGAGAAAGGGAAGGAAAGAGCCAGAGGTGAGGGGAGGAGGGGCGAAGATAGGGATGGGGAAGGATGCGGAAAGGGAAGGTATGCAGCCCGGAAAGGAAGGAAGGCCACATTAGCTCGGGGTCCCGTGCTCGCTACGCACGTATCCACAAAAGAGTTGTGGACCCCCTGGGGGGGAACCAGAGGTTGTACAGAGTTTCAGGGAGAGCATAAGGGAACAATTGACAGGAATGGGGGAAAGAAATACAGTAGAAGAAGAATGGGTAGCTCTGAGGGATGAAGTAGTGAAGGCAGCAGAGGATCAAGTAGGTAAAAAGACGAGGGCTAATAGAAATCCTTGGGTAACAGAAGAAATATTGAATTTAATTGATGAAAGGAGAAAATATAAAAATGCAGTAAATGAAGCAGGCAAAAAGGAATACAAACGTCTCAAAAATGATATCGACAGGAAGTGCAAAATGGCTAAGCAGGCATGGCTAGAGGACAAATGTAAGGATGTAGAGGCTTGTCTCACTAGGGGTAAGATAGATACTGCCTATAGGAAAATTAAAGAGACCTTTGGAGAGAAGAGAACCACTTGTATGAACATCAAGAGCTCAGATGGCAACCCAGTTCTAAGCAAAGAAGGGAAGGCAGAAAGGTGGAAGGAGTATATAGAGGGTTTATACAAGGGCGATGTACTTGAGGACAATATTATGGAAATGGAAGAGGATGTAGATGAAGACGAAATGGGAGATAAGATACTGTGTGAAGAGTTTGACAGAGCACTGAAAGACCTGAGTCGAAACAAGGCCCCCGGAGTAGACAACATTCCATTTGAACTACTGATGGCCTCGGGAGAGCCAGTCATGACAAAACTCTACCATCTGGTGAGCACGATGTATGAGACAGGCGAAATACCCTCACACTTCAAGAAGAATATAATAATTCCAATCCCAAAGAAAGCAGGTGTTGACAGATGTGAAAATTACCGAACTATCAGTTTAATAAGTCACAGCTGCAAAATATTAACGCGAATTCTTTATAGACGAATGGAAAAACTGGTAGAAGCCGACCTCGGGGAAGATCAGTTTGGATTCCGTAGAAATGTTGGAACACATGAGGCAATATTGACCTTACGACTTATCTTAGAAGAAAGATTAAGAAAAGGCAAACCTACGTTTCTAGCATTTGTAGACTTAGAGAAAGCTTTTGACAATGTTAACTGGAATACTCTCTTTCAAATTCTGAAGGTGGCAGGGGTAAAATACAGGGAGCGAAAGGCTATTTACAGTTTGTACAGAAACCAGATGGCAGTTATAAGAGTCGAGGGGCACGAAAGGGAAGCAGTGGTTGGGAAGGGAGTGAGACAGGGTTGTAGCCTCTCCCCGATGTTATTCAATCTGTATATTGAGCAAGCAGTAAAGGAAACAAAAGATAAATTCGGAGTGGGTATTAAAATCCATGGAGAAGAAATAAAAACTTTGAGGTTCGCCGATGACATTGTAATTCTGTCAGAGACAGCAAAGGACTTGGAAGAGCAGTTGAACGGAATGGACAGTGTCTTGAAAGGAGGATATAAGATGAACATCAACAAAAGCAAAACGAGGATAATGGAATGTAGTCAAACTAAGTCAGGTGATGCTGAGTGAATTAGATTAGGAAATGAGAAACTTAAAGTAGTAAAGGAGTTTTGCTATTTAGGGAGTAAAATAACCGATGATGGTCGAAGTAGAGAGGATATAAAATGTAGACTGGCAATGGCAAGGAAAGCGTTTCTCAAGAAGAGGAATTTGTTAACATCGAGTATAGATTTAAGTGTCAGGAAGTCGTTTCTGAAAGTATTTGTATGGAGTGTAGCCATGTATGGAAGCGAAACATGGACGATAACTAGTTTGGACAAGAAGAGAATAGAAGCTTTCGAAATGTGGTGCTACAGAAGAATGCTGAAGATAAGGTGGGTAGATCACGTAACTAATGAGGAGGTATTGAATAGGATTGGGGAGAAGAGAAGTTTGTGGCACAACTTGACTAGAAGAAGGGATCGGTTGGTAGGACATGTTTTGAGGCATCAAGGGATCACAAATTTAGCATTGGAGGGCAGTGTGGAGGGTAAAAATCGTAGAGGGAGACCAAGAGATGAATACACTAAGCAGATTCAGAAGGATGTAGGTTGCAGTAGATACTGGGAGATGAAGAAGCTTGCACAGGATAGAGTAGCATGGAGAGCTGCATCAAACCAGTCTCAGGACTGAAGACCACAACAACAACAGTAGGAGAACGCATTTATGACCCATTGAACGAGCTAACAATTAACCATTTTCTGTGAATAACTCAATGGAATGCTGACCGATAATGTCGAAAACCACTGATATCTTGACAGGTAACCCTCGCTTTCATTTTATGGCATTTTTCAGTTCATGTCTTGAAAATGAAAGGGGTTTAAATGTCAAAATATTGGAGTTTTTGGTGAACAACCAAGAAAGGTCATTATTTTACTTTGTAATACCATCTGCTATCCAAGTACATGTCACCCCCCTGTCAAAGTCTTATTTCTGAAACTTTTCAGTGTGCTGCACACAGTGTGCCCAGGCTGAAGGGGACACTGTCTATTGCTTCATGTGCAACATTTCAGTGTCTGTTTTCTTGAAAGTTTTGTTTTTTTCCTCACATAGCTTGTAACCTGTGTGCAATTTAATTCTATTGGATTATGCTGATAGTGATATGTGGGTAAACGCAAAACTGTGTGACCACTTCTCATGCGGGAAAGTAAAATTTGTACATTCTGTCACATGACTTTTATAAATTAAAGAGCTGCTGGAGTTCAGCACTAGTCTGTCTTATATTGTCCATAATATTTTTACTTTTCAGCAAGAGCACAATATCCCCTCTTTCCTGGTGCTCATATTTGGTCATTTCTCTGTAACAGCTGAATGATAACTGGCATGGTAATTACAATGACTGACTTGGAAGCAAGGTATGGCAAGAATTGTCCAGTGAACCACTACTCGACAGTGACAGCGGTTATTTCCGTATGGTAGTCAGTATAGTCACTACTGTTTTTCTTACATGAAAATACAAGTTTACTGTCAGGAATAAAATCAGAAGAAGACCCAGTATGCAGAACAAGTACCTGAGAAACTTTTCCTATGGAAACTTTAAAACTGCCAGTACCATCACTCATTTTCCAGCAGGTATTTCTGCAATGATTTTGATTCACCCACACGTCATCAATAAAATATACTATAGAACTACCTCCTCCTCTTGTATCATGCATCTTCATAAGGGATGTGGTTTTTGCTGCTGCTATATCACTTCTTTCAATTAAAAACTCTCTTCTTAATATATTTGAAACCAATGTTTTTTAAAATTCTTTGCACTGATGAAGCACTACCTTTGAAACCACTTTGTTTAGGCATAACTGCAACAAGCTTTTGTAGTGCTGAGTATTCCCTTCTTATATACATTTCAAAAACGGAGCACTTTAAAATATCATCATCTAAATCATCTATTTGTATTAAAGGTTTCTTGCAATTTCAATGCTTTTCAGGCAACACGAAAACAAATTTTACTGAGGTTTCAACAGCTCAAATACTTTTATTTGCTACTATCTATACAGTTCTCTTGCCGACATGTGCTTCTGCAGTTTGTTCTCGAGTCTTCAAAATGTCAAAAATAGAAGTATTGCTTTCAGATTCACAGTTGAAAAAGTTATAAATGCAGTACATAAATCTCCTCAACTGCTTGTGAAGCATCTACATCTTCTTCTACACGATTCCTTTGCAATTCACAATTAAGTGTCCAGCAGAGTGTTCATTGAACCAGCTTCAAGCTATTTCTCTATTGTTCCACTCTTGAACAGTGAGTGGGGAACACTTTAATCCTTCCGTGCAAGCTCTAATTTCTCTTATTTTACTGTGATGATCATTCCTCCCTATGTAGGTGGGTCCCAAAAAAGTATTTCCACACTCTGAGGGGAAAGTTGGTAACTGAAATTTCAGGAGAAGATCCTGCCACAAAGAAAAACACCTTTTTCCATGATTGCCAGCCCAATTCATGTATCATATTCATGGCAGTCTCTTCCCTCTTTCATGATAATACAAAACCAGCTACCCTTCTTTGAACCTTTTTGATCAATCCTATCAGCTTTGGATCCCACACTGGCAGCAATAATCCAGAAGAGGGTAGAAAAGTGTGGTGTAAGTACTCTCTTTAATAGACCTCTTGCATTTTCTAAGTGTTCCACAAATAAATTGCAATCCCTGGTTTGCTTCTCACACAGTGTTACCCAAGTGATCATTGCAATTTAAGTATCTGTCATTGTAATCCC